>NW_027476338.1:0-298282 GCF_051020955.1 Megalopta genalis | reverse complement strand
ATTGATTAGATGCTAAATCATGTGTTTCGCATGGGCTTGAAGCTAACTCGTTTGTTTCGCAGGCAGTTGAAGCTGAATCATGTATATCAAAAGTATTTGGAGCTAAACTATTCGTTTCGCATGGATTCGAAGATAAGCCTTCCACTTCGCATTGATTTGAAGCTAAATCATGTGTTCCGCATGGATTTGAAGCTGACTCGTTTGTTTCGCATGCAGTTGAAGCTGATCATGTATATTACAAGTATTTGCGGCTAAACCATTTGTTTCGCATGGATTCGAAGGTAACCCTTCTACTTCGCATTGATTTTAATCTAAATCATGTGTTTCGCATGGATTTGAAGCTAACTCGTTTGTTTCGCCTGCATTTGAAGCTATATCACTTATATTCACAAGTATGTGAAGCTAAATCATTCGTTTCGCATGGATTTGAAGCAAAGCCATCAACTTCGCGTTGACTTGATACTAAATCATGTTTTTCGTTTGGACTTGAAGCTAACTCGTTTGTTTAGCATGTTGTTGAAGCTATATCACTTATATTCACAAGTATGTGAAGCTAAATTATTCGTTTCGCATGGATTTGAAGCAAAGCCATCAACTTCGCGGTGACTTGATACTAAATCATGTTTTTCGTTTGGACTTGAAGCTAACTCGTTTGTTTAGCATGTTGTTGAAGCTAAATCATGTATATCACAAGTATTTGAAGCTATATCATATGTTTCGCATGGATTCGAAGATAACCCTTCTAATTCGCATTGATTTGAAGCAAAATCATGTGTTTCGCATGGATTTGAAGCTAACTCGTATGTTTCGCATGCTGTTGAAGCTAAGTCATGTATATCACAAGTATTTGCGGCTAAACCATTTGTTTCGCATGGATTCGAAGGTAACCCTTCTACTTCGCATTGATTTGAAGCAAAATCATGTGTTTCGCATGGATTTGAAGCTAACTCGTATGTTTCGCATGCTGTTGAAGCTAAGTCATGTATATCACAAGTATTTGAAGCTAAACCATTTGTTTCGCATGGATTCGAAGATCAGCCTTCTACTTCGCATTGATTAGATTCTAAATCATGTGTTTCGCATGGATTTGAAGCTAACTCGTTTGTTTCGCATGCTGTTGAAACTAAATCATGTATATCACAAGTATTTGAAGCTATATCATTTGTTTCGCATGGATTCGAAGATTAGCCTTCTACTTCGCATTGATTAGATGCTAAATCATGTGTTTAGCATGGGTTTGAAGCTAACTCGTTTGTTTCGCCTGCATTTGAAGCTATATCACTTATATTCACAAGTATGTGAAGCTAAATCATTCGTTTCGCATGGATTTGAAGCAAAGCCATCAACTTCGCGTTGACTTGATACTAAATCATGTTTTTCGTTTGGACTTGAAGCTAACTCGTTTGTTTAGCATGTTGTTGAAGCTAAATCATGTATATCACAAGTATTTGAAGCTATATCATATGTTTCGCATGGATTCGAAGATAACCCTTCTAATTCGCATTGATTTGAAGCAAAATCATGTGTTTCGCATGGATTTGAAGCTAACTCGTTTGCTTCGCATGCTGTTGAAGCTAAATCAAGTGTATCACAAGTATTTGAAGCTAAACCATTTGTTTCGCGTGGATTCGAAGATCAACCTTCTACTTCGCATTGATTAGATGCTAAATCATGCGTTTCGCATGGATTTGAAGCTAACTCGTTTGTTTCGCATGCTGTTGAAGCAAAATCATGTATATCACAAGTATTTGAAACTATATCATATGTTTCGCATGGATTCGAAGATAACCCTTCTAATTCGCATTGATTTGAAGCTAAATCATGTGTTTCGCATGGATTTGAAGCTAACTCGTTTATTTCGCATGCTGTTGAAGCTAAATCATGTATATCACAAGTATATGAACCTAATCCATTTGTTTCGCATGGATTCGTAGATAAACCTTCTACTTCCCATTGATTTGAAGCTAAATCATGTGTTTCGCATGGATTTGAATCTAACTCGTTTGTTTCGCATGCTGTTGAAACTAAATCATGTATATCACAAGTATTTGAAACTATATCATTTGTTTCGCATGGATTCGAAGATTAGCCTTCTACTTCGCATTGATTAGATGCTAAATCATGTGTTTCGCATGGGTTTGAAGCTAACTCGTTTATTTCGCATGCTGTTGAAGCTAAATCATGTATATCACAAGTATTTGAAGCTAAACAATTTGCTTCGCATTTATTCGAAGCTAAGCCTTCTACTTCGCATTGATTTGAGGCTAAATCATGTGTTTCGCTTGGATTTGAAGATAACTCGTTTGTTTCGCATGCTGTTGAAACTAAATCATTTATATCACAAGTATTTGAAGCTAAACCATTTGCTTCGCATGGATTCGAAGATCAGCCTTCTACATCGCATTGATTAGATGCTAAATCATGTGTTTCGCATGGGTTTGAAGCTAACTCGTTTGTTTCGCCTGCATTTGAAGCCATATCACTTATATTTTCAAGTATGTGAAGCTAAATCAATCGTTTTGCATGGATTTGAAGCTAAGCCATCAACTTCGCGTTGACTTGATGCTAATTCATGTATTTCGCATGGATTTGAAGCTAACTCGTTTGTTTCGCAGGCAGTTGAAGCTGAATCATGTATATCAAAAGTATTTGAAGCTAAACTTTTCGTTTCGCATGGATTCGAAGATAAGCCTTCCACTGCGCATTGATTTGAAGCTAAATCATGTGTTCCGCATGGATTTGAAGCTGACTCGTTTGTTTCGCATGCAGTTGAAGCTGAATCATGTATATCACAAGTATTTGCGGCTAAACCATTTGTTTCGCATGGATTCGAAAGTAACCCTTCTACTTCGCATTGATTTTAATCTAAATCATGTGTTTCGCATGGATTTGAAGCTAACTCGTTTGTTTCGCATGCTGTTGAAGCTAAGTCATGTATATCACAAGTATTTGCGGCTAAACCATTTGTTTCGCATGGATTCGAAGGTAACCCTTCTACTTCGCATTGATTTTAATCTAAATCATGTGTTCCGTATGGATTTGAAACTGACTCGTTTGTTTCGCAGGCAGTTGAAGCTGAATCATGTATATCAAAAGTATTTGAAGCTAAACTATTCGTTTCGCATGGATTCGAAGATAAGCCTTCCACTTCGCATTGATTTGAAGCTAAATCATGTGTTCCGCATGAATTTGAAGCTGTCTCGTTTGTTTCGCATGCAGTTGAAGCTGAATCATGTATATCACAAGTATTTGGAGCTAAACCATTTGTTTCTCATGGATTCGAAGATAAGCCTCCTACTTCGCATTGATTTGAAGCTAAATCATGTGTTCGCATGGATTCGAAGATAAGCCTCCTACTTCGCATTGATTTGAAGCTAAATCATGTGTTCGCATGGATTTCAAGCTACCTCGTTTGTTTCGCATGCTGTTGAAACTAAATCATGTATATCACAAGTATTTGAAGCTAAACCATTTGTTTCGCATGGATTCGAAGATCAGCCTTCTACTTCGCATTGATTAGATGCTAAATCATGTGTTTCGCATGGTTTGAAGCTAACTCGTTTGTTTCGCCTGCATTTGAAGCCATATCACTTATATCTTCAAGTATGTGAAGCTAAATCATTCGTTTTGCATGGATTTGAAGCTAAGCCATCAACTTCGCGTTGACTTGATGCTAATTCATGTGTTTCGCATGGATTTGAAGCTAACTCGCTTGTTTCGCATGCTGTTGAAACTAAATCATGTATATCACAAGTATTTGAAGCTAAACCATTTGCTTCGCATGGATTCGAAGATCAGCATTCTACTTCGCATTGATTAGATGCTAAATCATGTGTTTCGCATGGGCTTGAAGCTAACTCGTTTGTTTCGCAGGCAGTTGAAGCTGAATCATGTATATCAAAAGTATTTGAAGCTAAACTATTCGTTTCGCATGGATTCGAAGATAAGCCTTCCACTTCGCATTGATTTGAAGCTAAATCATGTGTTTCGCATGGATTTGAAGCTAACTCGTTTGTTTCGCATGCTGTTGAAACTAAATCATGTATATCACAAGTATTTGAAGCTATATCATTTGTTTCGCATGGATTCGAAGATTAGCCTTCTACTTCGCATTGATTAGATGCTAAATCATGTGTTTAGCATGGTTTGAAGCTAACTCGTTTGTTTCGCTTGCATTTGAAGCTATATCACTTATATTCACAAGTATGTGAAGCTAAATCATTCGTTTCGCATGGATTTGAAGCAAAGCCATCAACTTCGCGTTGACTTGATACTAAATCATGTTTTTCGTTTGGATTTGAAGCTAACTCGTTTGTTTAGCATGTTGTTGAAGCTAAATCATGTATATCACAAGTATTTGAAGCTATATCATATGTTTCGCATGGGTTCGAAGATAACCCTTCTAATTCGCATTGATTTGAAGCAAAATCATGTGTTTCGCATGGATTTGAAGCTAACTCGTATGTTTCGCATGCTGTTGAAGCTAAGTCATGTATATCACAAGTATTTGCGGCTAAACCATTTGTTTCGCATGGATTCGAAGGTAACCCTTCTACTTCGCATTGATTTGAAGCAAAATCATGTGTTTCGCATGGATTTGAAGCTAACTCGTATGTTTCGCATGCTGTTGAAGCTAAGTCATGTATATCACAAGTATTTGAAGCTAAACCATTTGTTTCGCATGGATTCGAAGATCAGCCTTCTACTTCGCATTGATTAGATTCTAAATCATGTGTTTCGCATGGATTTGAAGCTAACTCGTTTGTTTCGCATGCAGTTGAAGCTGAATCATGTATATCACAAGTATTTGCGGCTAAACCATTTGTTTCGCATGGATTCGAAGGTAACCCTTCTACTTCGCATTGATTAGATGCTAAATCATGTGTTTAGCATGGGTTTGAAGCTAACTCGTTTGTTTCGCCTGCATTTGAAGCTATATCACTTATATTCACAAGTATGTGAAGCTAAACCATTTGTTTCGCATGGATTCGAAGGTAACCCTTCTACTTCGCATTGATTTTAATCTAAATCATGTGTTTCGCATGGATTTCAAGCTAACTCGTTTGTTTCGCATGCTGTTGAAGCTAAATCATGTATATCCCAAGTATTTGAAGCTAAACCATTTGTTTCGCATGGATTCGAAGATTAGCCTTCTACTTCGCATTGATTAGATGCTAAATCATGTGTTTCGCATGGATTTGAAGCTAACTCGTTTGTTTCGCATGCTGTTGAAACTAAATCATGTATATCACAAGTATTTGAAGCTATATCATTTGTTTCGCATGGATTCGAAGATAACCCTTCTAATTCGCATTGATTTGAAGCAAAATCATGTGTTTCGCATGGATTTGAAGGTAACTCGTTTGTTTCGCATGCTGTTGAAGCTAAATCATGTATATCACAAGTATGTGAAGCTAAATCATTCGTTTCGCATGGATTTGAAGCAAAGCCATCAACTTCGCGTTGACTTGATACTAAATCATGTTTTTCGTTTGGACTTGAAGCTAACTCGTTTGTTTAGCATGTTGTTGATGCTAAATCATGTATATCGCAAGTATTTGAAGCTATATCATATGTTTCGCATGGATTCGAAGATAACCCTTCTAATTCGCATTGATTTGAAGCAAAATCATGTGTTTCGCATGGATTTGAAGCTAACTCGTTTGTTTCGCATGCTGTTGAAGCTAAATCATGTATATCACAAGTATTGAAGCTAAACCATTTGTTTCGCATGGATTCGAAGATAAGCCTCCTACTTCGCATTGATTTGAAGCTAAATCATGTGTTCGCATGGATTTGAAGCTAACTCGGTTGCTTCGCATGCTGTTGAAGCTAAATCAAGTGTATCACAAGTATTTGAAGCTAAACCATTTGTTTCGCATGGATTCGAAGATAAGCCTCCTACTTCGCATTGATTTGAAGCTAAATCATGTGTTCGCATGGATTTGAAGCTAACTCGGTTGCTTCGCATGCTGTTGAAGCTAAATCAAGTGTATCACAAGTATTTGAAGCTAAACCATTTGTTTCGCATGGATTCGAAGATCAGCCTTCTACTTCGCATTGATTACATGCTAAATCATGTATTTCGCATGGATTTGAAGCTAACTCGTTTGTTTCGCATGCCGTTGAAGCTAAGTCATGTATATCACAAGTATTTGAAGCTAAACCATTTGTTTCGCATGGATTCGAAGATAAGCCTTCTACTTCGCATTCATTTGAAGCTAAATCATGTGTTCCGCATGGATTTGAATCTAACTCGTTTGTTTCGCATGCAGTTGAAACTGAATCATGTATATCACAAGTGTTTGCGGCTAAACCATTTGTTTCGCATGGATTCGAAGGTAACCCTTCTACTTCGCATTGATTTGAAGCTACATCATGTGTTTCGCATGGATTTGAATCTAACTCGTTTGTTTCGCATGCTGTTGAAACGAAATCATGTATATCACAAGTATTTGAAGCTAAACCATTTGCTTCGCATGGATTCGAAGATCATCCTTCTACTTCGCATTGATTAGATGCTAAATCATGTGTATCGCATGGGTTTGAAGCTAACTCGTTTGTTTCGCCTGCATTTGAAGCCATATCACTTATATTTTCAATATGTGTAGCTAAATCATTCGTTTTGCATGGATTTGAAGCTAAGCCATCAACTTCGCGTTGACTTGATGCTAATTCATGTGTTTCGCATGGATTTGAAGCTAACTCGTTCGTTTCGCATGCAGTTGAAGCTGAATCATGTATATCACAAGTATTTGCGGCTAAACCATTTGTTTCGCATGGATTCGAAGGTAACCCTTCTACTTCGCATTGATTTTAATCTAAATCATGTGTTCCGCATGGATTTGAAGCTAACTCGTTTGTTTCGCATGCTGTTGAAGCTAAATCATGAATATCACAAGTATTTGAAGCTATATCATATGTTTCGCATGGATTCGAAGATAACCCATCTAACTCGCATTGATTTGAAGCTAAATCATGTGTTTCGCATTGATTTGAAGCTAACTCGTTCGTTCGCATGCAGTTGAAGCTGAATCATGTATATCACAAGTATTTGCGGCTAAACCATTTGTTTCGCATGGATTCGAAGGTAACCCTTCTACTTCGCATTGATTTTAATCTAAATCATGTGTTTGGCATGGATTTGAAGCTAACTCGTTTGTTTCGCATGCTGTTGAAGCTAAGTCAAGTATATCACAAGTATTTGCGGCTAAACCATTTGTTTGGCATGGACCCGAAGATAAGCCTCCTACTTCGCATTGATTTGAAGCTAAATCATGTGTTCGCATGGATTTGAAGCTAACTCGTTTGCTTCGCATGCTGTTGAAGCTAAATCAAGTGTATCACAAGTATTTGAAGCTAAACCATTTGTTTCGCATGGATTCGAAGATAAGCCTTCCACTTCGCATTGATTTGAAGCTAAATCATGTGTTCCGCATGGATTTGAAGCTGACTCGTTTGTTTCGCATGCAGTTGAAGCTGAATCATGTATATCACAAGTATTTGAAGCTAAACCATTTGCTTCGCATGGATTCGAAGATCAGCCTTCTACTTCGCATTGATTAGATGCTAAATCATGTGTTTCGCATGGGTTTGAAGCTAACTCGTTTGTTTCGCCTGCATTTGAAGCCATATCACTTATATTTTCAAGTATGTGAAGCTAAATCATTCATTTTGCATGGATTTGAAGCTAAGCCATCAACTTCGCGTTGACTTGATGCTAATTCATGTGTTTCGCATGGATTTGAAGCTAACTCGTTTGTTTCGCAGGCAGTTGAAGCTGAATCATGTATATTAAAAGTATTTGAAGCTAAACTATTCGTTTCGCATGGATTCGAAGATAAGCCTTCCACTTCGCATTGATTTGAAGCTAAATCATGTGTTCCGCATGGATTTGAAGCTGACTCGTTTGTTTCGCATGCAGTTGAAGCTGAATCATGTATATCACAAGTATTTGCGGCTAAACCATTTGTTTCGCATGGATTCGAAGGTAACCCTTCTACTTCGCATTGATTAGATGCTAAATCATGTGTTTAGCATGGGTTTGAAGCTAACTCGTTTGTTTCGCCTGCATTTGAAGCTATATCACTTATATTCACAAGTATGTGAAGCTAAACCATTTGTTTCGCATGGATTCGAAGGTAACCCTTATACTTCGCATTGATTTTAATCTAAATCATGTGTTTCGCATGGATTTCAAGCTAACTCGTTTGTTTCGCATGCTGTTGAAGCTAAATCATGTATATCCCAAGTATTTGAAGCTAAACCATTTGTTTCGCATGGATTCGAAGATAAGCCTCCTACTTCGCATTGATTTGAAGCTAAATCATGTGTTTGGCATGGATTTGAAGCTAACTCGTTTGTTTCGCATGCTGTTGAAGCTAAGTCATGTATATCACAAGTATTTGCGGCTAAACCATTTGTTTCGCATGGATTCGAAGGTAACCCTTCTACTTCGCATTGATTTTAATCTAAATCATGTGTTCCGAATGGATTTGAAACTGACTCGTTTGTTTCGCAGGCAGTTGAAGCTGAATCATGTATATCAAAAGTATTTGAAGCTAAACTATTCGTTTCGCATGGATTCGAAGATAAGCCTTCCACTTCGCATTGATTTGAAGCTAAATCATGTGTTCCGCATGAATTTGAAGCTGACTCGTTTGTTTCGCATGCAGTTGAAGCTGAATCATGTATATCACAAGTATTTGAAGCTAAACCATTTGTTTCTCATGGATTCGAAGATAAGCCTCCTACTTCGCATTGATTTGAAGCTAAATCATGTGTTCGCATGGATTCGAAGATAAGCCTCCTACTTCGCATTGATTTGAAGCTAAATCATGTGTTTCGCATGGATTTGAATCTAACTCGTTTGTTTCGCATGCTGTTGAAACGAAATCATGTATATCACAAGTATTTGAAGCTAAACCATTTGCTTCGCATGGATTCGAAGATCAGCTTCTACTTCGCATTGATTGGATGCTAAATCACGTGTATCGCAAGGGTTTGAAGCTAACTCGTTTGTTTCGCCTGCATTTGAAGCCACATCACTTATATTTTCAAATATGTGAAGCTAAATCATTCGTTTTGCATGGATTTGAAGCTAAGCCATCAACTTCGCGTTGACTTGATGATAAATCATGTGTTTCGCATGGATTTGAAGCTAACTCGTTTGTTTCCTAGGCAGTTGGAGCTGAATCATGTATATCAAAGTATTTGAAGCTAAACTATTCGTTTCGCATGGATTCGAAGATAAGCCTTCTACTTCGCATTGATTTGAAGCTAAATCATGTGTTTCGCGTGGGTTTGAAGCTAACTCGTTTGTTTCGCCTGCATTTGAAGCCATATCACTTATATTTTCAAGTATGTGAAGCTAAATCATTCGTTTTGCATGGATTTGAAGCTAAGCCATCAACTTCGCGTTGACTTGATGCTAATTCATGTGTTTCGCATGGATTTGAAGCTAACTCGTTTGTTTCGCAGGCAGTTGAAGCTGAATCATGTATATTAAAAGTATTTGAAGCTAAACTATTCGTTTCGCATGGATTCGAAGATAAGCCTTCCACTTCGCATTGATTTGAAGCTAAATCATGTGTTCCGCATGGATTTGAAGCTGACTCGTTTGTTTCGCATGCAGTTGAAGCTGAATCATGTATATCACAAGTATTTGCGGCTAAACCATTTGTTTCGCATGGATTCGAAGGTAACCCTTCTACTTCGCATTGATTAGATGCTAAATCGTGTGTTTAGCATGGGTTTGAAGCTAACTCGTTTGTTTCGCCTGCATTTGAAGCTATATCACTTATATTCACAAGTATGTGAAGATAAACCATTTGTTTCGCATGGATTCGAAGGTAACCCTTCTACTTCGCATTGATTTTAATCTAAATCATGTGTTTCGCATGGATTTCAAGCTAACTCGTTTGTTTCGCATGCTGTTGAAGCTAAATCATGTATATCCCAAGTATTTGAAGCTAAACCATTTGTTTCGCATGGATTCGAAGATAAGCCTCCTACTTCGCATTGATTTGAAGCTAAATCATGTGTTTCGCATGGATTTGAAGCTAACTCGTTTGTTTCGCATGCTGTTGAAGCTAAGTCATGTATATCACAAGTATTTGCGGCTAAACCATTTGTTTCGCATGGATTCGAAGGTAACCCTTCTACTTCGCATTGATTTGAAGCTAAATCATGTTTTTCGCATGGATTTGAATCTAACTCGTTTGTTTCGCATGGTGTTGAAATTAAATCATGTATATCACAAGTATTTGAAGCTAAACCATTTGCTTCGCATGGATTCGAAGATCCGCCTTCTACATCGCATTGATTAGATGCTAAATCATGTGTTTCGCATGGGTTTGAAGCTAACTCGTTTGTTTCGCATGCTGTTGAAGCTAAATCATGTATATCACAAGTGTTTGAAGCTAAACCATTTGTTTCGCCTGCATTTGAAGCCATATCACTTATATGTTCAAGTATGTGAAGCTAAATCAATCGTTTTGCATGGATTTGAAGCTAAGCCATCAACTTCGCGTTGACTTGATGCTAATTCATGTGTTTCGCATGGATTTGAAGCTAACTCGTTTGTTTCGCAGGCAGTTGAAGCTGAATCATGTATATCAAAGTATTTGAAGCTAAACTTTTCGTTTTGCATGGATTCGAAGATAAGCCTTCCACTTCGCATTGATTTGAAGCTAAATCATGTTTTCCGCATGGATTTGAAGCTGACTCGTTTGTTTCGCATGCAGTTGAAGCTGAATCATGTATATCACAAGTATTTGCGGCTAAACCATTTGTTCGCATGGATTCGAAGATAACCCTTCTACTTCGCATTGATTTTTAATCTAAATCATGTGTTTCGCATGGATTTCAAGCTAACTCGTTTGTTTCGCATGCTGTTGAAGCTAAATCATGTATATCACAAGTATTTGAAGCTAAACCATTTGTTTCGCATGGATTCGGAGATCAGCCTTCTACTTCGCATTGATTAGATGCTAAATCATGTGTTTCGCATGGGTTTGAAGCTAACTCCGTCTGTTTCGCCTGCATTTGAAGCCATATCACTTATATCTTCAAGTATGTGAAGCTAAATCATTCGTTTTGCATGGATTTGAAGCTAAGCCATCAACTTCGCGTTGACTTGATGCTAATTCATGTGTTTCGCATGGATTTGAAGCTAACTCGCTTGTTTCGCATGCTGTTGAAACTAAATCATGTATATCACAAGTATTTGAAGCTAAACCATTTGCTTCGCATGGATTCGAAGATCAGCCTTCTACTTCGCATTGATTAGATGCTAAATCATGTGTTTCGCATGGGCTTGAAGCTAACTCGTTTGTTTCGCAGGCAGTTGAAGCTGAATCATGTATATCAAAAGTATTTGGAGCTAAACTATTCGTTTCGCATGGATTCGAAGATAAGCCTTCCACTTCGCATTGATTTGAAGCTAAATCATGTGTTCCGCATGGATTTGAAGCTGACTCGTTTGTTTCGCATGCAGTTGAAGCTGAATCATGTATATTACAAGTATTTGCGGCTAAACCATTTGTTTCGCATGGATTCGAAGGTAACCCTTCTACTTCGCATTGATTTTAATCTAAATCATGTGTTTCGCATGGATTTGAAGCTAACTCGTTTGTTTCGCATGCTGTTGAAGCTAAATCATGAATATCACAAGTATTTGAAGCTATATCATATGTTTCGCATGGATTCGAAGATAACCCATCTAATTCGCATTGATTTGAAGCTAAATCATGTGTTTCGCATTGATTTGAAGCTAACTCGTTCGTTTCGCATGCAGTTGAAGCTGAATCATGTATATCACAAGTATTTGCGGCTAAACCATTTGTTTCGCATGGATTCGAAGATCAGCCTTCTACTTCGCATTGATTAGATGCTAAATCATGTGTTTCGCATGGGCTTGAAGCTAACTCGTTTGTTTCGCAGGCAGTTGAAGCTGAATCATGTATATCAAAAGTATTTGGAGCTAAACTATTCGTTTCGCATGGATTCGAAGATAAGCCTTCCACTTCGCATTGATTTGAAGCTAAATCATGTGTTCCGCATGGATTTGAAGCTGACTCGTTTGTTTCGCATGCAGTTGAAGCTGAATCATGTATATTACAAGTATTTGCGGCTAAACCATTTGTTTCGCATGGATTCGAAGGTAACCCTTCTACTTCGCATTGATTTTAATCTAAATCATGTGTTTCGCATGGATTTGAAGCTAACTCGTTTGTTTCGCCTGCATTTGAAGCTATATCACTTATATTCACAAGTATGTGAAGCTAAATCATTCGTTTCGCATGGATTTGAAGCAAAGCCATCAACTTCGCGTTGACTTGATACTAAATCATGTTTTTCGTTTGGACTTGAAGCTAACTCGTTTGTTTAGCATGTTGTTGAAGCTATATCACTTATATTCACAAGTATGTGAAGCTAAATTATTCGTTTCGCATGGATTTGAAGCAAAGCCATCAACTTCGCGGTGACTTGATACTAAATCATGTTTTTCGTTTGGACTTGAAGCTAACTCGTTTGTTTAGCATGTTGTTGAAGCTAAATCATGTATATCACAAGTATTTGAAGCTATATCATATGTTTCGCATGGATTCGAAGATAACCCTTCTAATTCGCATTGATTTGAAGCAAAATCATGTGTTTCGCATGGATTTGAAGCTAACTCGTATGTTTCGCATGCTGTTGAAGCTAAGTCATGTATATCACAAGTATTTGCGGCTAAACCATTTGTTTCGCATGGATTCGAAGGTAACCCTTCTACTTCGCATTGATTTGAAGCAAAATCATGTGTTTCGCATGGATTTGAAGCTAACTCGTATGTTTCGCATGCTGTTGAAGCTAAGTCATGTATATCACAAGTATTTGAAGCTAAACCATTTGTTTCGCATGGATTCGAAGATCAGCCTTCTACTTCGCATTGATTAGATTCTAAATCATGTGTTTCGCATGGATTTGAAGCTAACTCGTTTGTTTCGCATGCTGTTGAAACTAAATCATGTATATCACAAGTATTTGAAGCTATATCATTTGTTTCGCATGGATTCGAAGATTAGCCTTCTACTTCGCATTGATTAGATGCTAAATCATGTGTTTAGCATGGGTTTGAAGCTAACTCGTTTGTTTCGCCTGCATTTGAAGCTATATCACTTATATTCACAAGTATGTGAAGCTAAATCATTCGTTTCGCATGGATTTGAAGCAAAGCCATCAACTTCGCGTTGACTTGATACTAAATCATGTTTTTCGTTTGGACTTGAAGCTAACTCGTTTGTTTAGCATGTTGTTGAAGCTAAATCATGTATATCACAAGTATTTGAAGCTATATCATATGTTTCGCATGGATTCGAAGATAACCCTTCTAATTCGCATTGATTTGAAGCAAAATCATGTGTTTCGCATGGATTTGAAGCTAACTCGTTTGCTTCGCATGCTGTTGAAGCTAATCAAGTGTATCACAAGTATTTGAAGCTAAACCATTTGTTTCGCGTGGATTCGAAGATCAACCTTCTACTTCGCATTGATTAGATGCTAAATCATGCGTTTCGCATGGATTTGAAGCTAACTCGTTTGTTTCGCATGCTGTTGAAGCAAAATCATGTATATCACAAGTATTTGAAACTATATCATATGTTTCGCATGGATTCGAAGATAACCCTTCTAATTCGCATTGATTTGAAGCTAAATCATGTGTTTCGCATGGATTTGAAGCTAACTCGTTTATTTCGCATGCTGTTGAAGCTAAATCATGTATATCACAAGTATATGAACCTAATCCATTTGTTTCGCATGGATTCGTAGATAAACCTTCTACTTCCCATTGATTTGAAGCTAAATCATGTGTTTCGCATGGATTTGAATCTAACTCGTTTGTTTCGCATGCTGTTGAAACTAAATCATGTATATCACAAGTATTTGAAACTATATCATTTGTTTCGCATGGATTCGAAGATTAGCCTTCTACTTCGCATTGATTAGATGCTAAATCATGTGTTTCGCATGGGTTTGAAGCTAACTCGTTTATTTCGCATGCTGTTGAAGCTAAATCATGTTTATCACAAGTATTTGAAGCTAAACAATTTGCTTCGCATTTATTCGAAGCTAAGCCTTCTACTTCGCATTGATTTGAGGCTAAATCATGTGTTTCGCTTGGATTTGAAGATAACTCGTTTGTTTCGCATGCTGTTGAAACTAAATCATTTATATCACAAGTATTTGAAGCTAAACCATTTGCTTCGCATGGATTCGAAGATCAGCCTTCTACATCGCATTGATTAGATGCTAAATCATGTGTTTCGCATGGGTTTGAAGCTAACTCGTTTGTTTCGCCTGCATTTGAAGCCATATCACTTATATTTTCAAGTATGTGAAGCTAAATCAATCGTTTTGCATGGATTTGAAGCTAAGCCATCAACTTCGCGTTGACTTGATGCTAATTCATGTATTTCGCATGGATTTGAAGCTAACTCGTTTGTTTCGCAGGCAGTTGAAGCTGAATCATGTATATCAAAAGTATTTGACGCTAAACTTTTCGTTTCGCATGGATTCGAAGATAAGCCTTCCACTGCGCATTGATTTGAAGCTAAATCATGTGTTCCGCATGGATTTGAAGCTGACTCGTTTGTTTCGCATGCAGTTGAAGCTGAATCATGTATATCACAAGTATTTGCGGCTAAACCATTTGTTTCGCATGGATTCGAAAGTAACCCTTCTACTTCGCATTGATTTTAATCTAAATCATGTGTTTCGCATGGATTTGAAGCTAACTCGTTTGTTTCGCATGCTGTTGAAGCTAAGTCATGTATATCACAAGTATTTGCGGCTAAACCATTTGTTTCGCATGGATTCGAAGGTAACCCTTCTACTTCGCATTGATTTTAATCTAAATCATGTGTTCCGTATGGATTTGAAACTGACTCGTTTGTTTCGCAGGCAGTTGAAGCTGAATCATGTATATCAAAAGTATTTGAAGCTAAACTATTCGTTTCGCATGGATTCGAAGATAAGCCTTCCACTTCGCATTGATTTGAAGCTAAATCATGTGTTCCGCATGAATTTGAAGCTGTCTCGTTTGTTTCGCATGCAGTTGAAGCTGAATCATGTATATCACAAGTATTTGGAGCTAAACCATTTGTTTCTCATGGATTCGAAGATAAGCCTCCTACTTCGCATTGATTTGAAGCTAAATCATGTGTTCGCATGGATTCGAAGATAAGCCTCCTACTTCGCATTGATTTGAAGCTAAATCATGTGTTCGCATGGATTTCAAGCTACCTCGTTTGTTTCGCATGCTGTTGAAACTAAATCATGTATATCACAAGTATTTGAAGCTAAACCATTTGTTTCGCATGGATTCGAAGATCAGCCTTCTACTTCGCATTGATTAGATGCTAAATCATGTGTTTCGCATGGGTTTGAAGCTAACTCGTTTGTTTCGCCTGCATTTGAAGCCATATCACTTATATCTTCAAGTATGTGAAGCTAAATCATTCGTTTTGCATGGATTTGAAGCTAAGCCATCAACTTCGCGTTGACTTGATGCTAATTCATGTGTTTCGCATGGATTTGAAGCTAACTCGCTTGTTTCGCATGCTGTTGAAACTAAATCATGTATATCACAAGTATTTGAAGCTAAACCATTTGCTTCGCATGGATTCGAAGATCAGCATTCTACTTCGCATTGATTAGATGCTAAATCATGTGTTTCGCATGGGCTTGAAGCTAACTCGTTTGTTTCGCAGGCAGTTGAAGCTGAATCATGTATATCAAAAGTATTTGAAGCTAAACTATTCGTTTCGCATGGATTCGAAGATAAGCCTTCCACTTCGCATTGATTTGAAGCTAAATCATGTGTTTCGCATGGATTTGAAGCTAACTCGTTTGTTTCGCATGCTGTTGAAACTAAATCATGTATATCACAAGTATTTGAAGCTATATCATTTGTTTTCGCATGGATTCGAAGATTAGCCTTCTACTTCGCATTGATTAGATGCTAAATCATGTGTTTAGCATGGGTTTTGAAGCTAACTCGTTTGTTTCGCTTGCATTTGAAGCTATATCACTTATATTCACAAGTATGTGAAGCTAAATCATTCGTTTCGCATGATTTGAAGCAAAGCCATCAACTTCGCGTTGACTTGATACTAAATCATGTTTTTCGTTTGGATTTGAAGCTAACTCGTTTGTTTAGCATGTTGTTGAAGCTAAATCATGTATATCACAAGTATTTGAAGCTATATCATATGTTTCGCATGGGTTCGAAGATAACCCTTCTAATTCGCATTGATTTGAAGCAAAATCATGTGTTTCGCATGGATTTGAAGCTAACTCGTATGTTTCGCATGCTGTTGAAGCTAAGTCATGTATATCACAAGTATTTGCGGCTAAACCATTTGTTTCGCATGGATTCGAAGGTAACCCTTCTACTTCGCATTGATTTGAAGCAAAATCATGTGTTTTCGCATGGATTTGAAGCTAACTCGTATGTTTCGCATGCTGTTGAAGCTAAGTCATGTATATCACAAGTATTTGAAGCTAAACCATTTGTTTCGCATGGATTCGAAGATCAGCCTTCTACTTCGCATTGATTAGATTCTAAATCATGTGTTTCGCATGGATTTGAAGCTAACTCGTTTGTTTCGCATGCAGTTGAAGCTGAATCATGTATATCACAAGTATTTGCGGCTAAACCATTTGTTTCGCATGGATTCGAAGGTAACCCTTCTACTTCGCATTGATTAGATGCTAAATCATGTGTTTAGCATGGGTTTGAAGCTAACTCGTTTGTTTCGCCTGCATTTGAAGCTATATCACTTATATTCACAAGTATGTGAAGCTAAACCATTTGTTTCGCATGGATTCGAAGGTAACCCTTCTACTTCGCATTGATTTTAATCTAAATCATGTGTTTCGCATGGATTTCAAGCTAACTCGTTTGTTTCGCATGCTGTTGAAGCTAAATCATGTATATCCCAAGTATTTGAAGCTAAACCATTTGTTTCGCATGGATTCGAAGATTAGCCTTCTACTTCGCATTGATTAGATGCTAAATCATGTGTTTCGCATGGATTTGAAGCTAACTCGTTTGTTTCGCATGCTGTTGAAACTAAATCATGTATTCACAAGTATTTGAAGCTAAACCATTTGTTTCGCATGGATTCGAAGATCAGCCTTCTACTTCGCATTGATTAGATTCTAAATCATGTGTTTCGCATGGATTTGAAGCTAACTCGTTTGTTTCGCATGCAGTTGAAGCTGAATCATGTATATCACAAGTATTTGCGGCTAAACCATTTGTTTCGCATGGATTCGAAGGTAACCCTTCTACTTCGCATTGATTAGATGCTAAATCATGTGTTTAGCATGGGTTTGAAGCTAACTCGTTTGTTTCGCCTGCATTTGAAGCTATATCACTTATATTCACAAGTATGTGAAGCTAACCATTTGTTTCGCATGGATTCGAAGGTAACCCTTCTACTTCGCATTGATTTTAATCTAAATCATGTGTTTCGCATGGATTTCAAGCTAACTCGTTTGTTTCGCATGCTGTTGAAGCTAAATCATGTATATCCCAAGTATTTGAAGCTAAACCATTTGTTTCGCATGGATTCGAAGATTAGCCTTCTACTTCGCATTGATTAGATGCTAAATCATGTGTTTAGCATGGGTTTGAAGCTAACTCGTTTGTTTCGCCTGCATTTGAAGCTATATCACTTATATTCACAAGTATGTGAAGCTAAATCATTCGTTTCGCATGGATTTGAAGCAAAGCCATCAACTTCGCGTTGACTTGATACTAAATCATGTTTTTCGTTTGGACTTGAAGCTAACTCGTTTGTTTAGCATGTTGTTGAAGCTAAATCATGTATATCACAAGTATTTGAAGCTATATCATATGTTTCGCATGGATTCGAAGATAACCCTTCTAATTCGCATTGATTTGAAGCAAAATCATGTGTTTCGCATGGATTTGAAGCTAACTCGTTTGCTTCGCATGCTGTTGAAGCTAAATCAAGTGTATCACAAGTATTTGAAGCTAAACCATTTGTTTCGCGTGGATTCGAAGATCAACCTTCTACTTCGCATTGATTAGATGATGCGTTTCGCATGGATTTGAAGCTAACTCGTTTGTTTCGCATGCTGTTGAAGCAAAATCATGTATATCACAAGTATTTGAAACTATATCATATGTTTCGCATGGATTCGAAGATAACCCTTCTAATTCGCATTGATTTGAAGCTAAATCATGTGTTTCGCATGGATTTGAAGCTAACTCGTTTATTTCGCATGCTGTTGAAGCTAAATCATGTATATCACAAGTATATGAACCTAATCCATTTGTTTCGCATGGATTCGTAGATAAACCTTCTACTTCCCATTGATTTGAAGCTAAATCATGTGTTTCGCATGGATTTGAATCTAACTCGTTTGTTTCGCATGCTGTTGAAACTAAATCATGTATATCACAAGTATTTGAAACTATATCATTTGTTTCGCATGGATTCGAAGATTAGCCTTCTACTTCGCATTGATTAGATGCTAAATCATGTGTTTCGCATGGGTTTGAAGCTAACTCGTTTATTTCGCATGCTGTTGAAGCTAAATCATGTATATCACAAGTATTTGAAGCTAAACAATTTGCTTCGCATTTATTCGAAGCTAAGCCTTCTACTTCGCATTGATTTGAGGCTAAATCATGTGTTTCGCTTGGATTTGAAGATAACTCGTTTGTTTCGCATGCTGTTGAAACTAAATCATTTATATCACAAGTATTTGAAGCTAAACCATTTGCTTCGCATGGATTCGAAGATCAGCCTTCTACATCGCATTGATTAGATGCTAAATCATGTGTTTCGCATGGGTTTGAAGCTAACTCGTTTGTTTCGCCTGCATTTGAAGCCATATCACTTATATTTTCAAGTATGTGAAGCTAAATCAATCGTTTTGCATGGATTTGAAGCTAAGCCATCAACTTCGCGTTGACTTGATGCTAATTCATGTATTTCGCATGGATTTGAAGCTAACTCGTTTGTTTCGCAGGCAGTTGAAGCTGAATCATGTATATCAAAAGTATTTGACGCTAAACTTTTCGTTTCGCATGGATTCGAAGATAAGCCTTCCACTGCGCATTGATTTGAAGCTAAATCATGTGTTCCGCATGGATTTGAAGCTGACTCGTTTGTTTCGCATGCAGTTGAAGCTGAATCATGTATATCACAAGTATTTGCGGCTAAACCATTTGTTTCGCATGGATTCGAAAGTAACCCTTCTACTTCGCATTGATTTTAATCTAAATCATGTGTTTCGCATGGATTTGAAGCTAACTCGTTTGTTTCGCATGCTGTTGAAGCTAAGTCATGTATATCACAAGTATTTGCGGCTAAACCATTTGTTTCGCATGGATTCGAAGGTAACCCTTCTACTTCGCATTGATTTTAATCTAAATCATGTGTTCCGTATGGATTTGAAACTGACTCGTTTGTTTCGCAGGCAGTTGAAGCTGAATCATGTATATCAAAAGTATTTGAAGCTAAACTATTCGTTTCGCATGGATTCGAAGATAAGCCTTCCACTTCGCATTGATTTGAAGCTAAATCATGTGTTCCGCATGAATTTGAAGCTGTCTCGTTTGTTTCGCATGCAGTTGAAGCTGAATCATGTATATCACAAGTATTTGGAGCTAAACCATTTGTTTCTCATGGATTCGAAGATAAGCCTCCTACTTCGCATTGATTTGAAGCTAAATCATGTGTTCGCATGGATTCGAAGATAAGCCTCCTACTTCGCATTGATTTGAAGCTAAATCATGTGTTCGCATGGATTTCAAGCTACCTCGTTTGTTTCGCATGCTGTTGAAACTAAATCATGTATATCACAAGTATTTGAAGCTAAACCATTTGTTTCGCATGGATTCGAAGATCAGCCTTCTACTTCGCATTGATTAGATGCTAAATCATGTGTTTCGCATGGGTTTGAAGCTAACTCGTTTGTTTCGCCTGCATTTGAAGCCATATCACTTATATCTTCAAGTATGTGAAGCTAAATCATTCGTTTTGCATGGATTTGAAGCTAAGCCATCAACTTCGCGTTGACTTGATGCTAATTCATGTGTTTCGCATGGATTTGAAGCTAACTCGCTTGTTTCGCATGCTGTTGAAACTAAATCATGTATATCACAAGTATTTGAAGCTAAACCATTTGCTTCGCATGGATTCGAAGATCAGCATTCTACTTCGCATTGATTAGATGCTAAATCATGTGTTTCGCATGGGCTTGAAGCTAACTCGTTTGTTTCGCAGGCAGTTGAAGCTGAATCATGTATATCAAAAGTATTTGAAGCTAAACTATTCGTTTCGCATGGATTCGAAGATAAGCCTTCCACTTCGCATTGATTTGAAGCTAAATCATGTGTTTCGCATGGATTTGAAGCTAACTCGTTTGTTTCGCATGCTGTTGAAACTAAATCATGTATATCACAAGTATTTGAAGCTATATCATTTGTTTCGCATGGATTCGAAGATTAGCCTTCTACTTCGCATTGATTAGATGCTAAATCATGTGTTTAGCATGGGTTTGAAGCTAACTCGTTTGTTTCGCTTGCATTTGAAGCTATATCACTTATATTCACAAGTATGTGAAGCTAAATCATTCGTTTCGCATGGATTTGAAGCAAAGCCATCAACTTCGCGTTGACTTGATACTAAATCATGTTTTTTCGTTTGGATTTGAAGCTAACTCGTTTGTTTAGCATGTTGTTGAAGCTAAATCATGTATATCACAAGTATTTGAAGCTATATCATATGTTTCGCATGGGTTCGAAGATAACCCTTCTAATTCGCATTGATTTGAAGCAAAATCATGTGTTTCGCATGGATTTGAAGCTAACTCGTATGTTTCGCATGCTGTTGAAGCTAAGTCATGTATATCACAAGTATTTGCGGCTAAACCATTTGTTTCGCATGGATTCGAAGGTAACCCTTCTACTTCGCATTGATTTGAAGCAAAATCATGTGTTTCGCATGGATTTGAAGCTAACTCGTATGTTTCGCATGCTGTTGAAGCTAAGTCATGTATATCACAAGTATTTGAAGCTAAACCATTTGTTTCGCATGGATTCGAAGATCAGCCTTCTACTTCGCATTGATTAGATTCTAAATCATGTGTTTCGCATGGATTTGAAGCTAACTCGTTTGTTTCGCATGCAGTTGAAGCTGAATCATGTATATCACAAGTATTTGCGGCTAAACCATTTGTTTCGCATGGATTCGAAGGTAACCCTTCTACTTCGCATTGATTAGATGCTAAATCATGTGTTTAGCATGGGTTTGAAGCTAACTCGTTTGTTTCGCCTGCATTTGAAGCTATATCACTTATATTCACAAGTATGTGAAGCTAAACCATTTGTTTCGCATGGATTCGAAGGTAACCCTTCTACTTCGCATTGATTTTAATCTAAATCATGTGTTTCGCATGGATTTCAAGCTAACTCGTTTGTTTTCGCATGCTGTTGAAGCTAAATCATGTATATCCCAAGTATTTGAAGCTAAACCATTTGTTTCGCATGGATTCGAAGATTAGCCTTCTACTTCGCATTGATTAGATGCTAAATCATGTGTTTCGCATGGATTTGAAGCTAACTCGTTTGTTTCGCATGCTGTTGAAACTAAATCATGTATATCACAAGTATTTGAAGCTATATCATTTGTTTCGCATGGATTCGAAGATAACCCTTCTAATTCGCATTGATTTGAAGCAAAATCATGTGTTTCGCATGGATTTGAAGGTAACTCGTTTGTTTCGCATGCTGTTGAAGCTAAATCATGTATATCACAAGTATGTGAAGCTAAATCATTCGTTTCGCATGGATTTGAAGCAAAGCCATCAACTTCGCGTTGACTTGATACTAAATCATGTTTTTCGTTTGGACTTGAAGCTAACTCGTTTGTTTAGCATGTTGTTGATGCTAAATCATGTATATCGCAAGTATTTGAAGCTATATCATATGTTTCGCATGGATTCGAAGATAACCCTTCTAATTCGCATTGATTTGAAGCAAAATCATGTGTTTCGCATGGATTTGAAGCTAACTCGTATGTTTCGCATGCTGTTGAAGCTAAGTCATGTATATCACAAGTATTTGCGGCTAAACCATTTGTTTCGCATGGATTCGAAGGTAACCCTTCTACTTCGCTTTGATTTGAAGCTAAATCATGTGTTTCGCATGGATTTGAAGCTAACTCGTTTGTTTCTCATGCTGTTGAAGCTAAATCATGTATATCACAAGTATTTGAAGCTAAACCATTTGTTTCGCATGGATTCGAAGGTAACCCTTCTACTTCGCATTGATTTGAAGCTAAATCATGTTTTTCGCATGGATATCAAGCTAACTCGTTGTTTTCGCATTCAGTTGAAGCTAAATCATGTATATCACAAGTATTTGAAGCTAAGCCATTTGTTTCGCATGGATTCGAAGATAAGCCTCCTACTTCGCATTGATTTGAAGCTAAATCATGTGTTCGCATGGATTTGAAGCTAACTCGTTTGCTTCGCATGCTGTTGAAGCTAAATCAAGTGTATCACAAGTATTTGAAGCTAAACCATTTGTTTTCGCATGGATTCGAAGATCAGCCTTCTACTTCGCATTGATTAGATGCTAAATCATGTGTTTCGCATGGATTTGAAGCTAACTCGTTTATTTCGCATGCTGTTGAAACTAAATCATGTATATCACAAGTATTTGAAGCTATATCATTTGTTTCGCATGGATTCGAAGGTAACCCTTCTACTTCGCATTGATTTGAAGCTAAATCATGTGTTTCGCATGGATTTGAAGCTAACTCGTTTGTTTCGCATGCTGTTGAAACTAAATCATGTATATCACAAGTATTTGAAGCTATATCATTTGTTTCGCATGGATTCGAAGATTAGCCTCCTACTTCGCATTGATTAGATGCTAAATCATGTGTTTAGCATGGGTTTGAAGCTAACTCGTTTGTTTCGCCTGCATTTGAAGCCATATCACTTATATTTCCAAGTATGTGAAGCTAAATCATTCGTTTTGCATGGATTTGAAGCTAAGCCATCAACTTCGCGTTGATTTGAAGCTAAATCATGTGTTTCGTATGGATATGAAGTTATCTCGTTTGTTTCGCATGCAGTTGAAGCTAAATCATGTATATCACAAGTGTTTGAAGCTAAACCATTTGTTTCGCATGGATTCGTAGATAAGCCTTCTACTTCGCATCGATTTGAAGCTAAATCATGTGTATCGCATGGTTTTTGAAGCTAACTCGTTTGTTTCGCATGCTGTTGAAGCTAAATCATGTATATCACAAGTGTTTGAAGCTAAACCATTTGTTTCGCATGGATTCGAAGATAACCCTTCTCCTTCTTATTGGTTTGAAGCTAAATCATGGGTTTCGCATGGATTTGAAGATAACTCATTTGTTTCGCATGCAGTTGAAGCTAAATCATGTATATCACAAGTATTTCAAGCTAATCCATTTGATTGCCATGGATTGAAGTTAAGACTTCTACTTTCGCATTGATTCAAAGATATATCATGTTTTTCGCTTGTATTTGAAGCTAACTCGTTTCTTTCGCAGGCAGTTGAAGCTAAATCATGTATATCACGAGATTTTGTAGCCAAATCATTTGATTCGCAAGGATTTTGAAGCAAAGCCTTCTACTTCGCATTGATTTGAATCTAATCCATGTGTTTCGCATGGATTTGAAGCTAACTCGTTTGTTTCGCATGAGGTTGAAGCTAAGTCATGTATATCACAAGTATTTGAAGATAAACCATCTGATTCACATGGATTTGAAGCTATGCCTTCTACTTCGCATTGATTTGGAGCTAAATCATGTGTTTCGCGTGCATTTAAAGCTAACTCGTTTGTTTCGCATGCACATGAATATAAATCAAGTATATCACAAGTATTTGAAGCTAAACCGTTTGAGTCGCATGGATTTGAAGGTAAGCCTTCTACTTCCTATTGATTTGAAGATGAATCATGTTTTTCGATGGATTTGAAGCTAACTCGTTTGTTTCGCATGCAGTTGAAGCTAAATCATGTATATCACAGGTGTTTGAAGCTAAATCATGTGTTTCGCATGGATTCGAAGATAATCCTTCTACTTCGCATTGATTTGAATCTTAATAATGTGTTTCGCTTGGATTTGAAGCTAACTCGTTTGTTACGCACGCAGTTGAAGCTAAATCATGTATATCACGAGAATTTGAAGCTAAAACATTTGATTCGCACGGATTTGAAGCAAAGCCTTCTACTTCGCATTGATTTGAAGCTAAATCATGTGTTTCGCACGGATTTGAATCTAACTCGATTGTTTCGCATGCCGTTGAAGCTAAGTCATGTATATCACAAGTGTTTGAAGCTAAATCATTTGTTTCGCATGGATTCGAAGATGACCCTTCTACTTCGCTTTGATTTGAAGCGAAATTATGTGTTTCGCATGGATTTGAAGCAAAGCCTTCTACTTCGCATTGATTTGAGTCTAAATCACGTGTTTCGCTTGGATTTGAAGCTAACTCGATTTTTTCGCATGCAGTAGAAGCTAAATCATGTATATCACTGGTATTTGAAGCTAAACCATTTCTTTCGCAAGAATTCGTAGATAACCCTACTAATTCGCTTTGATTTGAAGCTAAATCATGTGTATCGCGTGGATTTGAAGCTAACTCGTTTGTTTCGCATGCAGTTGAAGCTAAATCATGTATATCACAGGTGTTTGAAGCTAAGTCATGTGTTTCGCATGGATTCGAAGATAATCCTTCTACTTCGCATTGATTTGAATCTTAATAATGTGTTTCGCTTGGATTTGAAGCTAACTCGTTTGTTACGCACGCAGTTGAAGCTAAATCATGTATATCACGAGAATTTGAAGCTAAAACATTTGATTCGCACGGATTTGAAGGAAAGCCTTCTACTTCGCATTGATTTGAAGCTAAATCATGTGTTTCGCACGGATTTGAATCTAACTCGATTGTTTCGCATGCCGTTGAAGCTAAGTCATGTATATCACAAGTGTTTGAAGCTAAATCATTTGTTTCGCATGGATTCGAAGATGACCCTTCTACTTCGCTTTGATTTGAAGCGAAATTATGTGTTTCGCATGGATTTGAAGCAAAGCCTTCTACTTCGCATTGATTTGAGTCTAAATCACGTGTTTCGCTTGGATTTGAAGCTAACTCGATTTTTTCGCATGCAGTAGAAGCTAAATCATGTATATCACTGGTATTTGAAGCTAAACCATTTCTTTCGCAAGAATTCGTAGATAACCCTACTAATTCGCTTTGATTTGAAGCTAAATCATGTGTATCGCGTGGATTTGAAGCTAACTCGTTTGTTTCGCATGCAGTTGAAGCTAAATCATGTATATCACAGGTGTTTGAAGCTAAGTCATGTGTTTCGCATGGATTCGAAGATAATCCTTCTACTTCGCATTGATTTGAATCTTAATAATGTGTTTCGCTTGGATTTGAAGCTAACTCGTTTGTTACGCATGCAGTTGAACCAAAAATCAAGTATTTCACAAGTATTTGAAGCTAAACCATCTGTTTCCCATGGATTCGAAGATCAGCCTTCCACTTCGCAGTGATTCGAAGCTAAATCATGTGTTTCGCTTGGATTTGTAGCTAACTCGTATGTTTCGCATGCAGTTGAAGCTAAATCATGTATATCACAAGTATTTCAAGCTAATCCGTTTGATTGGCTTGGATTTGAAGCTAAGACTTCTACTTTCGCATTGATTCAAAGATAAATCATGTTTTTCGTTTATATTTGAAGCTAACTCGTTTGTTTCGCATGCTGTTGAAGCTGTATCATGTATATCACAAGTATTTGAAGTTAAAACGTTTGTTTCGCATGGATTTGAAGATAAGCCTTCTACTTCGCATTGTATTGAAGCTAAATCATGTGTTTCGCATGGATTTGAAGCTAACTCGTCGTTTTCTCCTGTATTAGAAGCGATATCACATATATTCGCAAGTATTTGATGCTCAATCATTCGTTTCGCAAAGATTTGAAGCTAAGCCTTCTACTTTGCATTGATTTGAAGCTAAATCATGTGTTTCGCTTGGATTTACAGCTAACTCGTTTGTTTCACATGCAGTTGTAGCTAAATCATGTATTAAACAAGTTTTTGAAGATAAACTATTCGTCTCGAATGGATTTGAAGCTAAACCACGTGTTTCGAATGAATTTGAAGCTAAATCATGTGTTTCGCCTGAATTCGATGCTAACTCGTTTGTTTCGCATGCAGTTCAATCTAAATCATGTATATCACAAGTATTTGAAGCTAAACCACTTGACTCACATGGATTCGAAGATAACCCTTCTACTTCGCATTGATTTGTGGCTAAATCATGTGTTTCGCATGTATTTAAAGCTAACTTGTTCGTTTCGCCTGCATTTGAAGCTATATCACTTCTATCGCAAGTATCTGAAGCTAAATCATTCGTTTCTCGTGGATTTGAAGCTAAACCATCTACATCGTATTTATTTGAAGATAAATCATGTGTTACGCATCGATTTGAAGCTAACTCGTTTGATTCGCCTGCATTTGAAGCAAAATCACGTATATCACAAGTATTTAAAGCTAAACCACTTGTTTCGCATGGATTCGAAGATAACCCTTCTACTTCGCATTGATTTGAAGCTAAATAATGTGTTTCGCATGGATTTGATGCTAACTCGTTTGTTTCGCATGCAATTGAAACTGAATCATGTATATCACAAGTATTTGAAGCTAAACCGTTTGATTCCCATGGATTTGAAGCTAAGCCTTCTACTTCGCATTGATTTGAAGCTAAATCATGTGTTTCGCATGGATTTGAAGCTAACACGTTTGTTTCGCATGCTGTTGAAGCTAAATCATGCATAAAACAAGTGTTTGAAGCTAAACGATTTGTTTCGCATGGGTTCGAAGATAAGCCTTCTACTTCGCATTTATTTGGAGCTAAATTATGTTTTTCGCTTGGATTTGAAGCTAACTCGTTTGTTTCGCACGCAGTTGAAGCTAAATCATGTTTATCACGAGAATTTGTAGCTAAACCATTTGATTCGCACGGATTTGAAGCAAAGCCTTCTACTTCGCATTAATTTGGAGCTAAATCATGTGTTTCGCATGGATTTAAAGCTAACTCGTTTGTTTCGCATGCAGTAGAAGCTAAATCATATATATCACTGGTATTTGAAGCTAAACCATTTCTTTCGCAAGAATTCGTAGATAACCCTACTAATTCTCTTTGATTTGAAGCTAAATCATGTGTATCGCATGGATTTGAAGCTAACTCGTTTGTTTCGCATGCAGTTGATGGTAAAACATGTATATCACAGGTGTTTGAAGCTAAACCATTTGTTTCGCACGGATTCGAAGATAAGCCTTCTACTTCGCATTGATTTGAATCTAAATCATGTGTTTCGCATGGATTTGAAGCTAACTCGTTTGTTACGCACGCAGTTGAAGCTAAATCATGTATATCACGAGAATTTGAAGCTAAAACATTTGATTCGCACGGATTTGAAGCAAAGCCTTCTACTTCGCATTGATTTGAAGCTAAATCATGTGTTTCGCACGGATTTGAATCTAACTCGATTGTTTCGCATGCAGTTCAATCTAAATCATGTATATCACAAGTATTTGAAGCTAAACCATTTGCTTTCGCATGGATTTCAAGCTAACTCGTTTGTTTCGCATGCTGTTGAAGCTAAATCATGTATATCACAAGTATTTGATGCTAAACCACTTGTTTCGCATGGATTCAAAGATCAGCCTTCCACTTCGCAGTGATTCGAAGCTAAATCATGTGTTTCGCTTGGATTTCAAGCTAACTCGTTTGTTTCGCACGCAGTTGATGCTAAATTATGTATATCACAAGTATTTGAATCTGAACCATTTGTTTCGCATAGATTTGAAGCTAACTTGTTTGTTTCGCATGCAGTTGAAGCAAAAATCAAGTATTTCACAAGTATTTTTAGCTAAACCATTTGTTTCGCATGGATTCGAAGATAAGCCTTCTACTTCGCATTGATTTAAACCTAAATCATGTGCTTCGCATGGATTTGAAGCTAACTCGTTTGTTTCGCATGCTGTTGAAGCTAAATCATGTATATCACAAGTATTTGAAGCTAAACCACTTGTTTCGCATGGATTCGAAGATAACCCTTCTGCTTCGCATTGATTTGAAGCTAAATAATGTGTTTCGCATGGATTTGAAGCTGACTCGTTCGTTTCGCATGCAGTAGAAGCTAAATCATGTATATCACAGGTATTTGAAGCTAAATCATGTGTTTCACATGGATTTAAAGCTAACTCGTTGTTTTCGCATGCAGTTGAAGCTAAATCATGCATATCACAGGTATTTAAAGCTAAACCATTTTTTCGCATGGATTCGAAGATAAGCCTTCTACTTCGCATAGATTTGAAGCTAAATCATGTTTTTCGCTTGGATTTGAAGCTATCTCGTTTGTTTCGCATGCAGTTCAATCTAAATCATGTATATCACAAGTATTTGAAGCTAAACCGCTTGTTTCGCATGGATTCGAAGATAACCCTTCTACTTCGCATTGATTTGAAGCTAAATAATGTGTTTCGCATGGATTTGATGCTAACTCGTTTGTTTCGCATGCTGTTGAAACTAAATCATGTATATCACAAGTATTTGAAGCTATATCATTTGTTTCGCATGGATTCGAAGATTAGCCTTCTACTTCGCATTGATTAGATGCTAAATCATGTGTTTAGCATGGGTTTGAAGTTAACTCATTTGTTTCGCCTGCATTTGAAGCTATATCACTTATATTCACAAGTATGTGAAGCTAAATCATTCGTTTCGCATGGATTTGAAGCAAAGCCATCAACTTCGCGTTGACTTGATACTAAATCATGTTTTTCGTTTGGACTTGAAGCTAACTCGTTTGTTTAGCATGTTGTTGATGCTAAATCATGTATATCGCAAGTATTTGAAGCTATATCATATGTTTCGCATGGATTCGAAGATAACCCTTCTAATTCGCATTGATTTGAAGCAAAATCATGTGTTTCGCATGGATTTGAAGCTAACTCGTATGTTTCGCATGCTGTTGAAGCTAAGTCATGTATATCACAAGTATTTGAAGCTAAACCATTTGTTTCGCATGGATTCGAAGGTAACCCTTCTACTTCGCATTGATTTGAAGCTAAATCATGTGTTTCGCATGGATTTGAAGCTAACTCGTTTGTTTCTCTTGCTGTTGAAGCTAAATCATGTATATCACAAGTATTTGAAGCTAAACCATTTGTTTCGCATGGATTCGAAGATAAGCCTCCTACTTCGCATTGATTTGAAGCTAAATCATGTGTTCGCATGGATTTGAAGCTAACTCGTTTGCTTCGCATGCTGTTGAAGCTAAATCAAGTGTATCACAAGTATTTGAAGCTAAACCATTTGTTTCGCATGGATTCGCAGATCAGCCTTCTACTTCGCATTGATTAGATGCTAAATCATGTGTTTCGCATGGATTTGAAGCTAACTCGTTTATTTCGCATGCTGTTGAAACTAAATCATGTATATCACAAGTATTTGAAGCTATATCATTTGTTTCGCATGGATTCGAAGGTAACCCTTCTACTTCGCATTGATTTGAAGCTAAATCATGTGTTTCGCATGGATTTGAAGCTAACTCGTTTGTTTCTCATGCTGTGGAAGCTAAATCATGTATATCACAAGTATTTGAAGCTAAACCATTTGTTTCGCATGGATTCGTAGATAAGCCTCCTACTTGGCATTGGTTTGAAGCTAAATCATGTGTTCGCATGGATTTGAAGCTAACTCGTTTGCTTCGCATGCTGTTGAAGCTAAATCAAGTGTATCACAAGTATTTGAAGCAAAACCATTTGTTTCGCATGGATTCGAAGATCAGCCTTCTACTTCGCATTGATTAGATGCTAAATCATGTGTTTCGCATGGATTTGAAGCTAACTCGTTTGTTTCGCATGCTGTTGAAACTAAATCATGTATATCACAAGTATTTGAAGCTATATCATTTGTTTCGCATGAATTTGAAGCTAATTCGTTTGTTTCGCATGCTGTTGAAGCTAAATCATGTATATCACAAGTATTTGATGCTAAACCACTTGTTTCGCATGGATTCAAAGATCAGCCTTCCACTTCGCAGTGATTCGAAGCTAAATCATGTGTTTCGCTTGGATTAGAAGCTAACTCGTTTGTTTCGCATGCAGTTGATGCTAAATTATGTATATCACAAGTATTTGAATCTGAACCATTTGTTTCGCATAGATTTGAAGCTAACTTGTTTGTTTAGCATGCAGTTGAACCAAAAATCAAGTATTTCACAAGTATTTGAAGCTAAACCATTTGTTTCCCATGGATTCGAAGATCAGCCTTCCACTTCGCAGTGATTCGAAGCTAAATCATGTGTTTCGCTTGGATTTGTAGCTAACTCGTATGTTTCGCATGCAGTTGAAGCTAAATCATGTATATCACAAGTATTTCAAGCTAATCCGTTTGATTGGCATGGATTTGAAGCTAAGACTTCTACTTTCGCATTGATTCAAAGATAAATCATGTTTTTCGTTTATATTTCAAGCTAACTCGTTTGTTTCGCATGCTGTTGAAGCTGTATCATGTATATCACAAGTATTTGAAGTTAAAACGTTTGTTTCGCATGGATTTGAAGATAACCCTTCTACTTCGCATTGTATTGAAGCTAAATCATGTGTTTCGCATGGATTTGAAGCTAACTCGTCGTTTTCTCCTGTATTAGAAGCGATATCACATATATTCGCAAGTATTTGATGCTCAATCATTCGTTTCGCAAAGATTTGAAGCTAAGCCTTCTACTTCGCATTGATTTGAAGCTAAATCATGTGTTTCGCTTGGATTTACAGCTAACTCGTTTGTTTCACATGCAGTTGTAGCTAAATCATGTATTAAACAAGTTTTTGAAGATAAACTATTCGTCTCGAATGGATTTGAAGCTAAACCACGTGTTTCGAATGAATTTGAAGCTAAATCATGTGTTTCGCCTGAATTCGATGCTAACTCGTTTGTTTCGCATGCAGTTCAATCTAAATCATGTATATCACAAGTATTTGAAGCTAAACCACTTGTCTCACATGGATTCGAAGATAACCCTTCTACTTCGCATTGATTTGTGGCTAAATCATGTGTTTCGCATGTATTTAAAGCTAACTTGTTCGTTTCGCCTGCATTTGAAGCTATATCACTTCTATCGCAAGTATCTGAAGCTAAATCATTCGTTTCTCGTGGATTTGAAGCTAAACCATCTACATCGTATTTATTTGAAGATAAATCATGTGTTACGCATCGATTTGAAGCTAACTCGTTTGATTCGCCTGCATTTGAAGCAAAATCACGTATATCACAAGTATTTAAAGCTAAACCACTTGTTTCGCATGGATTCGAAGATAACCTTTCTACTTCGCATTGATTTGAAGCTAAATAATGTGTTTCGCATGGATTTGATGCTAACTCGTTTGTTTCGCATGCAATTGAAACTGAATCATGTATATCACAAGTATTTGAAGCTAAACCGTTTGATTCCCATGGATTTGAAGCTAAGCCTTCTACTTCGCATTGATTTGAAGCTAAATCATGTGTTTCGCATGGATTTGAAGCTAACACGTTTGTTTCGCATGCTGTTGAAGCTAAATCATGCATAAAACAAGTGTTTGAAGCTAAACGATTTGTTTCGCATGGGTTCGAAGATAAGCCTTCTACTTCGCATTTATTTGGAGCTAAATTATGTTTTTCGCTTGGATTTGAAGCTAACTCGTTTGTTTCGCACGCAGTTGAAGCTAAATCATGTTTATCACGAGAATTTGTAGCTAAACCATTTGATTCGCACGGATTTGAAGCAAAGCCTTCTACTTCGCATTAATTTGGAGCTAAATCATGTGTTTCGCATGGATTTAAAGCTAACTCGTTTGTTTCGCATGCAGTAGAAGCTAAATCATATATATCACTGGTATTTGAAGCTAAACCATTTCTTTCGCAAGAATTCGTAGATAACCCTACTAATTCTCTTTGATTTGAAGCTAAATCATGTGTATCGCATGGATTTGAAGCTAACTCGTTTGTTTCACATGCAGTTGTAGCTAAATCATGTATTAAACAAGTTTTTGAAGATAAACCATTTGTTTCGCACGGATTCGAAGATAAGCCTTCTACTTCGCATTGATTTGAATCTAAATCATGTGTTTCGCATGGATTTGAAGCTAACTCGTTTGTTACTCACGCAGTTGAAGCTAAATCATGTATATCACGAGAATTTGAAGTTAAAACATTTGATTCGCTCGGATTTGAAGCAAAGCCTTCTACTTCGCATTGATTTGAAGCTAAATCATGTGTTTCGCACGGATTTGAATCTAACTCGATTGTTTCGCATGCAGTTCAATCTAAATCATGTATATCACAAGTATTTGAAGCTAAACCATTTGCTTTCGCATGGATTTCAAGCTAACTCGTTTGTTTCGCATGCTGTTGAAGCTAAATCATGTATATCACAAGTATTTGATGCTAAACCACTTGTTTCGCATGGATTCAAAGATCAGCCTTCCACTTCGCAGTGATTCGAAGCTAAATCATGTGTTTCGCTTGGATTTCAAGCTAACTCGTTTGTTTCGCACGCAGTTGATGCTAAATTATGTATATCACAAGTATTTGAATCTGAACCATTTGTTTCGCATAGATTTGAAGCTAACTTGTTTGTTTCGCATGCAGTTGAAGCAAAAATCAAGTATTTCACAAGTATTTTTAGCTAAACCATTTGTTTCGCATGGATTCGAAGATAAGCCTTCTACTTCGCATTGATTTAAACCTAAATCATGTGCTTTGCATGGATTTGAAGCTAACTCGTTTGTTTCGCATGCTGTTGAAGCTAAATCATGTATATCACAAGTATTTGAAGCTAAACCACTTGTTTCGCATGGATTCGAAGATAACCCTTCTGCTTCGCATTGATTTGAAGCTAAATAATGTGTTTCGCATGGATTTGAAGCTGACTCGTTCGTTTCGCATGCAGTAGAAGCTAAATCATGTATATCACAGGTATTTGAAGCTAAATCATGTGTTTCACATGGATTTAAAGCTAACCCGTTGTTTTCGCATGCAGTTGAAGCTAAATCATGCATATCACAGGTATTTAAAGCTAAACCATTTTTTCGCATGGATTCGAAGATAAGCCTTCTACTTCGCATAGATTTGAAGCTAAATCATGTTTTTCGCATGGATTTGAAGCTAACTCGTTTGTTTCGCATGCAGTTCAATCTAAATCATGTATATCACAAGTATTTGAAGCTAAACCGCTTGTTTCGCATGGATTCGAAGATAACCCTTCTACTTCGCATTGATTTGAAGCTAAATCATGTGTTCGCATGGATTTGAAGCTAACTCGTTTGCTTCGCATGCTGTTGAAGCTAAATCAAGTGTATCACAAGTATTTGAAGCTAAACCATTTGTTTCGCATGGGTTCGAAGATCAGCCTTCTACTTCGCATTGATTAGATGCTAAATCATGTGTTTCGCATGGATTTGAAGCTAACTCGTTTATTTCGCATGCTGTTGAAACTAAATCATGTATATCACAAGTATTTGAAGGTATATCATTTGTTTCGCATGGATTCGAAGGTAACCCTTCTACTTCGCATTGATTTGAAGCTAAATCATGTGTTTCGCATGGATTTGAAGCTAACTCGTTTGTTTCTCATGCTGTGGAAGCTAAATCATGTATATCACAAGTATTTGAAGCTAAACCATTTGTTTCGCATGGATTCGTAGATAAGCCTCCTACTTGGCATTGATTTGAAGCTAAATCATGTGTTCGCATGGATTTGAAGCTAACTCGTTTGCTTCGCATGCTGTTGAAGCTAAATCAAGTGTATCACAAGTATTTGAAGCTAAACCATTTGTTTCGCATGGATTCGAAGATCAGCCTTCTACTTCGCATTGATTAGATGCTAAATCATGTGTTTCGCATGGATTTGAAGCTAACTCGTTTGTTTCGCATGCTGTTGAAACTAAATCATGTATATCACAAGTATTTGAAGCTATATCATTTGTTTCGCATGGATTCGAAGATTAGCCTCCTACTTCGCATTAAATTAGATGCTAAATCATGTGGTTAGCATGGGTTTGAAGCTAACTCGTTTGTTTCGCCTGCATTTGAAGCCATATCACTTATATTTTCAAGTATGTGAAGCTAAATCATTCGTTTCGCATGGATTTGAAGCAAAGCCATCAACTTCGCGTTGACTTGATACTAAATCATGTTTTTCGTTTGGACTTGAAGCTAACTCGTTTGTTTAGCATGTTGTTGAAGCTAAATCATGTATATCACAAGTATTTGAAGCTATATCATATGTTTCGCATGGATTCGAAGTTAACCCTTCTAATTCGCATTGATTTGAAGCTAAATCGTGTGTTTCGCATGGATTTGAAGCTAACTCGTTTATTTCGCATGCTGTTGAAACTAAATCATGTATATCACAAGTATTTGAAGCTATATCATTTGTTTCGCATGGATTCGAAGGTAACCCTTCTACTTCGCATTGATTTGAAGCTAAATCATGTGTTTCGCATGGATTTGAAGCTAACTCGTTTGTTTCTCATGCTGTGGAAGCTAAATCATGTATATCACAAGTATTTGAAGCTAAACCATTTGTTTCGCATGGATTCGTAGATAAGCCTCCTACTTGGCATTGATTTGAAGCTAAATCATGTGTTCGCATGGATTTGAAGCTAACTCGTTTGCTTCGCATGCTGTTGAAGCTAAATCAAGTGTATCACAAGTATTTGAAGCTAAACCATTTGTTTCGCATGGATTCGAAGATCAGCCTTCTACTTCGCATTGATTAGATGCTAAATCATGTGTTTCGCATGGATTTGAAGCTAACTCGTTTGTTTCGCATGCTGTTGAAACTAAATCATGTATATCACAAGTATTTGAAGCTATATCATTTGTTTCGCATGGATTCGAAGATTAGCCTCCTACTTCGCATTGATTAGATGCTAAATCATGTGTTTAGCATGGGTTTGAAGCTAACTCGTTTGTTTCGCCTGCATTTGAAGCCATATCACTTATATTTTCAAGTATGTGAAGCTAAATCATTCGTTTCGCATGGATTTGAAGCAAAGCCATCAACTTCGCGTTGACTTGATACTAAATCATGTTTTTCGTTTGGACTTGAAGCTAACTCGTTTGTTTAGCATGTTGTTGAAGCTAAATCATGTATATCACAAGTATTTGAAGCTATATCATATGTTTCGCATGGATTCGAAGTTAACCCTTCTAATTCGCATTGATTTGAAGCTAAATCGTGTGTTTCGCATGGATTTGAAGCTAACTCGTATGTTTCGCATGCTGTTGAAGCTAAGTCATGTATATCACAAGTATTTGCGGCTAAACCATTTGTTTCGCATGGATTCGAAGGTAACCCTTCTACTTCGCATTGATTTGAAGCTAAATCATGTGTTTCGCATGGATTTGAAGCTAACTCGTTTGTTTCTCATGCTGTTGAAGCTAAATCATGTATATCACAAGTATTTGAAGCTAAACCATTTGTTTCGCATGGATTCGAAGATAACCCTTCTAATTCGCATTGATTTGAAGCTAAATCATGTGTTCGCATGGATTTGAAGCTAACTCGTTTGCTTCGCATGCTGTTGAAGCTAAATCAAGTGTATCACAAGTATTTGAAGCTAAACCATTTGTTTCGCATGGATTCGAAGATCAGCCTCCTACTTCGCATTGATTAGATGCTAAATCATGTGTTTCGCATGGATTTGAAGCTAACTCGTTTGTTTCGCATGCTGTTGAAACTAAATCATGTATATCACAAGTATTTGAAGCTATATCATTTGTTTCGCATGGATTCGAAGATTAGCCTCCTACTTCGCATTGATTAGATGCTAAATCATGTGTTTAGCATGGGTTTGAAGCTAACTCGTTTGTTTCGCCTGCATTTGAAGCCATATCACTTATATTTCCAAGTATGTGAAGCTAAATCATTCGTTTTGCATGGATTTGAAGCTAAGCCATCAACTTCGCATTGATTTGAAGCTAAATCATGTGTTTCGTATGGATATGAAGTTATCTCGTTTGTTTCGCATGCAGTTGAAGCTAAATCATGTATATCACAAGTGTTTGAAGCTAAACCATTTGTTTCGCATGGATTCGAAGATAACCCTTCTACTTCGCATTGGTTTGAAGCTAAATCATGGGTTTCGCATGGATTTGAAGATAACTCATTTGTTTCGCATGCAGTTGAAGCTAAATCATGTATATCACAAGTATTTCAAGCTAATCCATTTGATTGGCATGGATTTGAAGCTAAGACTTCTACTTTCGCATTGATTCAAAGATATATCATGTTTTTCGCTTGTATTTGAAGCTAACTCGTTTCTTTCGCAGGCAGTTGAAGCTAAATCATGTATATCACGAGATTTTGTAGCCAAATCATTTGATTCGCAAGGATTTTGAAGCAAAGCCTTCTACTTCGCATTGATTTGAATCTAAACCATGTGTTTCGCATGGATTTGAAGCTAACTCGTTTGTTTCGCATGAGGTTGAAGCTAAGTCATGTATATCACAAGTATTTGCGGCTAAACCATTTGTTTCGCATGGATTCGAAGGTAACCCTTCTACTTCGCTTTGATTTGAAGCTAAATCATGTGTTTCGCATGGATTTGAAGCTAACTCGTTTGTTTCTCATGCTGTTGAAGCTAAATCATGTATATCACAAGTATTTGAAGCTAAACCATTTGTTTCGGATGGATTCGAAGGTAACCCTTCTACTTCGCATTGATTTGAAGCTAAATCATGTGTTTCGCATGGATTTGAAGCTAACTCGTATGTTTCGCATGCTGTTGAAGCTAAGTCATGTATATCACAAGTATTTGCGGCTAAACCATTTGTTTCGCATGGATTCGAAGGTAACCCTTCTACTTCGCATTGATTTGAAGCTAAATCATGTGTTTCGCATGGATTTGAAGCTAACTCGTTTGTTTCTCATGCTGTTGAAGCTAAATCATGTATATCACAAGTATTTGAAGCTAAACCATTTGTTTCGCATGGATTCGAAGATAAGCCTCCTACTTCGCATTGATTTGAAGCTAAATCATGTGTTCGCATGGATTTGAAGCTAACTCGTTTGCTTCGCATGCTGTTGAAGCTAAATCAAGTGTATCACAAGTATTTGAAGCTAAACCATTTGTTTCGCATGGATTCGAAGATCAGCCATCTACTTCGCATTGATTAGATGCTAAATCATGTGTTTCGCATGGATTTGAAGCTAACTCGTTTGTTTCGCATGCTGTTGAAACTAAATCATGTATATCACAAGTATTTGAAGCTATATCATTTGTTTCGCATGGATTCGATGATTAGCCTCCTACTTCGCATTGATTAGATGCTAAATCATGTGTTTAGCATGGGTTTGAAGCTAACTCGTTTGTTTCGCCTGCATTTGAAGCCATATCACTTATATTTCCAAGTATGTGAAGCTAAATCATTCGTTTTGCATGGATTTGAAGCTAAGCCATCAACTTCGCATTGATTTGAAGCTAAATCATGTGTTTCGTATGGATATGAAGTTATCTCGTTTGTTTCGCATGCAGTTGAAGCTAAATCATGTATATCACAAGTATTTCAAGCTAATCCATTTGATTGGCATGGATTTGAAGCTAAGACTTCTACTTTCGCATTGATTCAAAGATATATCATGTTTTTCGCTTGTATTTGAAGCTAACTCGTTTCTTTCGCAGGCAGTTGAAGCTAAATCATGTATATCACGAGATTTTGTAGCCAAATCATTTGATTCGCAAGGATTTTGAAGCAAAGCCTTCTACTTCGCATTGATTTGAATCTAAACCATGTGTTTCGCATGGATTTGAAGCTAACTCGTTTGTTTCGCATGAGGTTGAAGCTAAGTCATGTATATCACAAGTATTTGAAGATAAACCATCTGATTCACATGGATTTGAAGCTATGCCTTCTACTTCGCATTGATTTGGAGCTAAATCATGTGTTTCGCGTGCATTTAAAGCTAACTCGTTTGTTTCGCATGCACTTGAATATAAATCAAGTATATCACAAGTATTTAAAGCTAAACCGTTTGAGTCGCATGGATTTGAAGGTAAGCCTTCTACTTCCTATTGATTTGAAGATGAATCATGTGTTTCGCTTGGATTTGAAGCAAAGCCTTCTACTTCGTATTGATTTGAATCTAAACCATGTGTTTCGCATGGATTTGAAGCAAAGCCTTCTACTTCGCATTGATTTGAGTCTAAATCACGTGTTTCGCTTGGATTTGAAGCTAACTCGATTTTTTCGCATGCAGTAGAAGCTAAATCATGTATATCACTGGTATTTGAAGCTAAACCATTTCTTTCGCAAGAATTCGTAGATAACCCTACTAATTCGCTTTGATTTGAAGCTAAATCATGTGTATCGCACGGATTTGTATCTAACTCGATTGTTTCGCATGCCGTTGAAGCTAAATCATGTATATGACAAGTATTTGAAGCTAAACCATTTGTTTCGCATGGATTCAAAGATCAGTCTTCTACTTCGCATTGATTTGAAGCTAAATCATGTTTTTCGATGGATTTGAAGCTAACTCGTTTGTTTCGCATGCTGTTGAAGCTAAATCATGTATATCACAAGCATTTGAAGCTAAACCACTTGTTTCGCATGGATTCGAAGATCAGTCTTCTACTTCGCATTGATTGGAAGCTAAATCATGTGTTTCGCAAGGATTTGAAGCTAACTCGTTGGTTTCGCATGCAGTAGAAGCTAAATCATGTATATCACAGGTATTTGAAGCTAAATCGTGTGTTTCACATGGATTTAAAGCTAACTCGTTGTTTTCGCATGCAGTTGAAGCTAAATCATGCATATCACAGGTATTTAAAGCTAAACCATTTTTTCGCATGGATTCGAAGATAAGCCTTCTACTTCGCATAGATTTGAAGCTAAATCATGTTTTTCGCTTGGATTTGAAGCTAACTCGTTTGTTTCGCATGCAGTTCAATCTAAATCATGTATATCACAAGTATTTGAAGCTAAACCGCTTCTTTCACATGGATTCGAAGATAACCCTTCTACTTCGCAGTGATTTGAAGCTAAATAATGTGTTTCGCATTTATTTGAAGCTGACTCGTTTGTTTCGCATGCAATTGAAACTGAATCATGTATAGCACAAGTATTTGAAGCTAAATCATTAGTTTCTCATTAATTTGAAGTTAAGCGTTCTACTTCGCATTGATTTGTGGCTAAATCATGTGTTTCGCATGTATTTAAAGCTAACTTGTTCGTTTCGCCTGCATTTGAAGCTATATCACTTCTATCGCAAGTATCTGAAGCTAAATTATTCGTTTCTCGTGGATTTGAAGCTAAACCATCTACATCGCATTTATTTGAAGATAAATCATGTGTCACGCATCGATTTGAAGCTAACTCGTTTGATTCGCCTGCATTTGAAGCAAAATCACGTATATCACAAGTATTTAAAGCTAAACCACTTGTTTCGCATGGATTCGAACATAACCCTTCTACTTCGCATTGATTTGAAGCTAAATAATGTGTTTCGCATGGATTTGATGCTAACTCGTTTGTTTCGCATGCAATTGAAACTGAATCATGTATATCACAAGTATTTGAAGCTAAACCATTTGATTCCCATGGCTTTGAAGCTAAGCCTTCTACTTCGCATTGATTTGAAACTAGATCATGTGTTTCACATGCATCTGAAGGTAACTCGTCTGTTTCGCCAGCATTTGGACCTATATCACTTACATTGGCAAGTATTTGAAGCAAAATATTTCGTTTCGCGTGGATTTGAAGCTAAGCCTTCTACTTCACGTTGATTTGAAGCTAAATCATGTGTTTCGCTTGTATTTGAAGCTAAGCCTTCTACTTCGCATTGATTTGAATCTAAATAAAGTGTTTCGCTTGGATTTGAGGCTAACTCGATTTTTTCGCATGCAGTAGAAGCTAAATCATGTATATCACTGGTATTTGAAGCTAAACCATTTCTTTCGCAAGAATTCCTAGATAACCCTACTAATTCGCTTTGATTTGAAGCTAAATCATGTGTATCGCGTGGATTTGAAGCTAACTCGTTTGTTTCGCATGTAGTTGAAGCTAAATCATGTATATCACAGGTGTTTGAAGCTAAATCATGTGTTTCGCATGGATTCGAAGATAATCCTTCTACTTCGCATTGATTTGAATCTTAATAATGTGTTTCGCTTGGATTTGAAGCTAACTCGTTTGTTACGCACGCAGTTGAAGCTAAATCATGTATATCACGAGAATTTGAAGCTAAAACATTTGATTCGCACGGATTTGAAGCAAAGCCTTCTACTTCGCATTGATTTGAAGCTAAATCATGTGTTTCGCACGGATTTGAATCTAACTCGATTGTTTCGCATGCCGTTGAAGCTAAGTCATGTATATCACAAGTGTTTGAAGCTAAATCATTTGTTTCGCATGGATTCGAAGATGACCCTTCTACTTCGCTTTGATTTGAAGCGAAATCATGTGTTTCGCATGGATTTGAAGATAAGCCTTCTACTTCGCATTGTATTGAAGCTAAATCATGTGTTTCGCATGGATTTGAAGCTAACTCGTCGTTTTCTCCTGTATTAGAAGCGATATCACATATATTCGCAAGTATTTGATGCTCAATCATTCGTTTCGCAAAGATTTGAAGCTAAGCCTTCTACTTCGCATTGATTTGAAGCTAAATCATGTGTTTCGCTTGGATTTACAGCTAACTCGTTTGTTTCACATGCAGTTGTAGCTAAATCATGTATTAAACAAGTTTTTGAAGATAAACTATTCGTCTCGAATGGATTTGAAGCTGAACCACGTGTTTCGAATGAATTTGAAGCTAAATCATGTGTTTCGCCTGAATTTGAAGCTAACTCGTTTGTTTCGCATGCAGTTGAATCTAAATCATGTATATCACCAGTATTTGAAGCTAAACCATTTGTTTCGCATGGATTCGAAGATCAGACTTCTGCTTCGCACTGATTTGAAGCGGAATAGTGTGTTTCGCTTGGATTTGTAGCTTACTCGTTGGTTTCGCATGCAGTTGAAGCTAAATCATGTATATCACAAGTATTAGAAGCTCAACCATTAGTTTCGCATGGATTTGAAGCTAAGTTTTTTACTTCGCATTGATTTGAAGCTAAATCATGTGTTTCGCATGGATTTGCAGCTAACTCGTCGTTTTCTCCTGTATTAGAAGCGATATCACATATATTCGCAAGTATTTGATGTTGAATCATTCGTTTCGCAAGGATTTGAAGCTAAGCCTTCTACTTCGCATTGATTTGAAGCTAAATCATGTGTTTCGCTTGGATTTAAAGCTAACTTGTTTATTTCGCATGCAGTTGAAGCTAAATTGTGTATATCACAAGTATTTGTAGCTAAACAATTTGTTTCGCATGGATTCGAAGATAAGCCTTCTACTTCGCATTGGTTTAAACCTAAATCATGTGCTTCGCTTGGATTTGATGCTAACTCGTTTGTTTCGCATGCTGTTGAAGCTAAATCATGTATATCACTAGTATTTGAAGCTAAACCATTTGTTTCGCATGGATTCGAAGCTATGAATTCTACTTCGCATTGATTCGAATTTCAATCATGTGCTTCCCCTGGATTTGAAGCTATCTCGTTTGTCTCTCATGCAGTTGAAGCTAAATCATGTATATCACAAGTATTTGAAGCGAATCCATTTGTTTCGCTTGGATGTGAATCGACGCCTTCTACTTCGCATTGATTTGGAGCTAAATCATGTGTTACGCATGGATGGAAAGATAACTCGTTTGTTTCGCATGCAGTAGAAGCTAAATCATGTATATCACAGGTAATTGAAGCTAATCCATTTGTTTCGCCTGGATTCGTAGGTAACCCTCCTACTTCGCATTGATTTGCAGCTAAATCATGTGTTTCGCATGGATTTGAAGCTAACTCGTTTGTTTCGCATGCAGTTGAAACTGAATTATGTATATCACAAGAATTTGAAGCTAAACCATTTGTTCGCATGAATATTAAGCCAAACCATGTGTTTCGCATGGATTTGAAACTAACTCGTTTGTTTCGCCAGCATTTGAAGCTAAATCATGTATATCACAAGTATTGGAAGCTAATCCATTTGTTTCGCATGGATTCGAAGATAAGCTTTCTACTTCGCATTGATTTAAAGCTAAATCATGTGTTTCGAAAGGATTTGAAGATAACTCGTTCGTTTCTCATGCAGTTGAAGAGAAATCATATATATCACAAGTATTTGAAGTTAAACCATTCGTTTCGCATGGATTTGAATCTAAGCCTTCTACTTCGCACTGATTTGAAGCTAAATCATGTGTTTCGCATGGATTTGAGGATAACTCGTTTGTTTCTCATGCAGTTGTAGAGAAATCATGTATGTCACAAGTATTTGTAGTTAAATCATTTGTTTCGCATGGATTTGAAGCTAAGCCTTCTACTTCGCATTCATTTGAAGCTAAATCATGTGTTTCGCATGAATTTGAAGATAACTCGATCGTTCGTCTGAATTTGAAGTTATTTCATTCATATCGCAAGTATTTGAATCTTAATCATGTGTTTCGCTCGGATTTGAAGATAAGCCTTCTACTTCCCCTTCATTTGAAGCTAAATCATGTGTTCGCATGGATTTGAAGCTAACTCGTTTGCTTCGCATGCTGTTGAAGCTAAATCAAGTGTATCACAAGTATTTGAAGCTAAACCATTTGTTTCGCATGGATTCGAAGATCAGCCTTCTACTTCGCATTGATTAGATGCTAAATCATGTGTTTCGCATGGATTTGAAGCTAACTCGATTTTTTCGCATGCTGTTGAAACTAAATCATGTATATGACAAGTATTTGAAGCTAAACCATTTGTTTCGCATGGATTCAAAGATCAGTCTTCTACTTCGCATTGATTTGAAGCTAAATCACGTTTTTCGCATGGATATCAAGCTAACTCGTTGTTTTCGCATTCAGTTGAAGCTAAATCATGTATATCACGAGATTTTGTAGCTAAACCATTTGTTTCGCATGGATTCGAAGATAAGCCTTCTACTTCGCATAGATTTGAAGCTAAATCATGTTTTTCGATGGATTTGAAGCTAACTCGTTGGTTTCGCATGCAGTAGAAGCTAAATCATGTATATCACAGGTATTTGAAGCTAAATCATGTGTTTCACATGGATTTAAAGCTAACTCGTTGTTTTCGCATGCAGTTGAAGCTAAATCATGCATATCACAGGTATTTAAAGCTAAACCATTTTTTCGCATGGATTCGAAGATAAGCCTTCTACTTCGCATAGATTTGAAGCTAAATCATGTTTTTCGCTTGGATTTGAAGCTAACTCGTTTGTTTCGCATGCAGTTCAATCTAAATCATGTATATCACAAGTATTTGAAGCTAAACCGCTTGTTTCACATGGATTCGAAGATAACCCTTCTACTTCGCAGTGATTTGAAGCTAAATAATGTGTTTCGCATTTATTTGAAGCTGACTCGTTTGTTTCGCATGCAATTGAAACTGAATCATGTATAGCACAAGTATTTGAAGCTAAATCATTAGTTTCTCATTATTTTGAAGTTAAGCCTTCTACTTCGCATTGATTTGTGGCTAAATCATGTGTTTCGCATGTATTTGAAGCTAACTTGTTCGTTTCGCCTGCATTTGAAGCTATATCACTTCTATCGCAAGTATCTGAAGCTAAATTATTCGTTTCTCGTGGATTTGAAGCTAAACCATCTACATCGCATTTATTTGAAGATAAATCATGTGTCACGCATCGATTTGAAGCTAACTCGTTTGATTCGCCTGCATTTGAAGCAAAATCACGTATATCACAAGTATTTAAAGCTAAACCACTTGTTTCGCATGGATTCGAACATAACCCTTCTACTTCGCATTGATTTGAAGCTAAATAATGTGTTTCGCATGGATTTGATGCTAACTCGTTTGTTTCGCATGCAATTGAAACTGAATCATGTATATCACAAGTTTTTGAAGCTAAACCATTTGATTCCCATGGATTTGAAGCTAAGCCTTCTACTTCGCATTGATTTGAAACTAGATCATGTGTTTCACATGCATCTGAAGGTAACTCGTCTGTTTCGCCAGCATTTGGACCTATATCACTTACATTGGCAAGTATTTGAAGCAAAATATTTCGTTTCGCGTGGATTTGAAGCTAAGCCTTCTACTTCACGTTGATTTGAAGCTAAATCATGTGTTTCGCTTGTATTTGAAGCTAAGCCTTCTACTTCGCATTGATTTGAATCTAAATAAAGTGTTTCGCTTGGATTTGAAGCTAACTCGATTTTTTCGCATGCAGTAGAAGCTAAATCATGTATATCACTGGTATTTGAAGCTAAACCATTTCTTTCGCAAGAATTCGTAGATAACCCTACTAATTCGCTTTGATTTGAAGCTAAATCATGTGTATCGCGTGGATTTGAAGCTAACTCGTTTGTTTCGCATGCAGTTGAAGCTAAATCATGTATATCACAGGTGTTTGAAGCTAAATCATGTGTTTCGCACGGATTTGAATCTAACTCGATTGTTTCGCATGCCGTTGAAGCTAAGTCATGTATATCACAAGTGTTTGAAGCTAAATCATTTGTTTCTCATGGATTCGAAGATGACCCTTCTACTTCGCTTTGATTTGAAGCGAAATCATGTGTTTCGCATGTATTTAAAGCTAACTTGTTCGTTTCGCCTGCATTTGTAGCTATATCACTTCTATCGCAAGTATCTGAAGCTAAATCATTCGTTTCTCGTGGATTTGAAGCTAAACCATCTACATCGTATTTATTTGAAGATAAATCATGTGTTACGCATCGATTTGAAGCTAACTCGTTTGATTCGCCTGCATTTGAAGCAAAATCACGTATATCACAAGTATTTAAAGCTAAACCACTTGTTTCGCATGGATTCCAAGATAACCCTTCTACTTCGCATTGATTTGAAGCTAAATAATGTTTTTCGCATGGATTTGATGCTAACTCGTTTGTTTCGCATGCAATTGAAACTGAATCATGTATATCACAAGTATTTGAAGCTAAACCGTTTGATTCCCATGGATTTGAAGCTAAGCCTTCTATTTCGCATTGATTTGAAGCTAAATCATGTGTTTCGCATGGATTTAAAGCTAACTCGTTTGTTTCGCATGCAGTAGAAGCTAAATCATATATATCACTGGTATTTGAAGCTAAACCATTTCTTTCGCAAGAATTCGTAGATAACCCTACTAATTCTCTTTGATTTGAAGCTAAATCATGTGTATCGCATGGATTTGAAGCTAACTCGTTTGTTTCGCATGCAGTTGATGGTAAAACATGTATATCACAGGGGTTTGAAGCTAAACCATTTGTTTCGCACGGATTCGAAGATAAGCCTTCTACTTCGCATTGATTTGAATCTAAATCATGTGTTTCGCATGGATTTGAAGCTAACTCGTTTGTTACGCACGCAGTTGAAGCTAAATCATGTATATCACGAGAATTTGAAGCTAAAACATTTGATTCGGACGGATTTGAAGCAAAGCCTTCTACTTCGCATTGATTTGAAGCTAAATCATGTGTTTCGCATGGATTTGATGCTAACTCGTTTGTTTCGCATGCTGTTGAAACTAAATCATGTATATCACAAGTATTTGAAGCTATATCATTTGTTTCGCATGGATTCGAAGATTAGCCTTCTACTTCGCATTGATTAGATGCTAAATCATGTGTTTAGCATGGGTTTGAAGTTAACTCGTTTGTTTCGCCTGCTTTTGAAGCTATATCACTTATATTCACAAGTATGTGAAGCTAAATCATTCGTTTCGCATGGATTTGAAGCAAAGCCATCAACTTTGCGTTGACTTGATACTAAATCATGTTTTTCGTTTGGACTTGAAGCTAACTCGTTTGTTTAGCATGTTGTTGATGCTAAATCATGTATATCGCAAGTATTTGAAGCTATATCATATGTTTCGCATGGATTCGAAGATAACCCTTCTAATTCGCATTGATTTGAAGCAAAATCATGTGTTTCGCATGGATTTGAAGCTAACTCGTATGTTTCGCATGCTGTTGAAGCTAAGTCATGTATATCACAAGTATTTGCGGCTAAACCATTTGTTTCGCATGGATTCGAAGGTAACCCTTCTACTTCGCTTTGATTTGAAGCTAAATCATGTGTTTCGCATGGATTTGAAGCTAACTCGTTTGTTTCTCATGCTGTTGAAGCTAAATCATGTATATCACAAGTATTTGAAGCTAAACCATTTGTTTCGCATGGATTCGAAGGTAACCCTTCTACTTCGCATTGATTTGAAGCTAAATCATGTGTTTCGTATGGATTTGAAGCTAACTCGTATGTTTCGCATGCTGTTGAAGCTAAGTCATGTATATCACAAGTATTTGCGGCTAAACCATTTGTTTCGCATGGATTCGAAGGTAACCCTTCTACTTCGCATTGATTTGAAGCTAAATCATGTGTTTCGCATGGATTTGAAGCTAACTCGTTTGTTTCTCATGCTGTTGAAGCTAAATCATGTATATCACAAGTATTTGAAGCTAAACCAGTTGTTTCGCATGGATTCGAAGATAAGCCTCCTACTTCGCATTGATTTGAAGCTAAATCATGTGTTCGCATGGATTTGAAGCTAACTCGTTTGCTTCGCATGCTGTTGAAGCTAAATCAAGTGTATCACAAGTATTTGAAGCTAAACCATTTGTTTCGCATGGATTCGAAGATCAGCCTTCTACTTCGCATTGATTAGATGCTAAATCATGTGTTTCGCATGGATTTGAAGCTAACTCGTTTGTTTCGCATGCTGTTGAAACTAAATCATGTATTCACAAGTATTTGAAGCTATATCATTTGTTTCGCATGGATTCGATGATTAGCCTCCTACTTCGCATTGATTAGATGCTAAATCATGTGTTTAGCATGGGTTTGAAGCTAACTCGTTTGTTTCGCCTGCATTTGAAGCCATATCACTTATATTTCCAAGTATGTGAAGCTAAATCATTCGTTTTGCATGGATTTGAAGCTAAGCCATCAACTTCGCATTGATTTGAAGCTAAATCATGTGTTTCGTATGGATATGAAGTTATCTCGTTTGTTTCGCATGCAGTTGAAGCTAAATCATGTATATCACAAGTATTTCAAGCTAATCCATTTGATTGGCATGGATTTGAAGCTAAGACTTCTACTTTCGCATTGATTCAAAGATATATCATGTTTTTCGCTTGTATTTGAAGCTAACTCGTTTCTTTCGCAGGCAGTTGAAGCTAAATCATGTATATCACGAGATTTTGTAGCCAAATCATTTGATTCGCAAGGATTTTGAAGCAAAGCCTTCTACTTCGCATTGATTTGAATCTAAACCATGTGTTTCGCATGGATTTGAAGCTAACTCGTTTGTTTCGCATGAGGTTGAAGCTAAGTCATGTATATCACAAGTATTTGAAGATAAACCATCTGATTCACATGGATTTGAAGCTATGCCTTCTACTTCGCATTGATTTGGAGCTAAATCATGTGTTTCGCGTGCATTTAAAGCTAACTCGTTTGTTTCGCATGCACTTGAATATAAATCAAGTATATCACAAGTATTTAAAGCTAAACCGTTTGAGTCGCATGGATTTGAAGGTAAGCCTTCTACTTCCTATTGATTTGAAGATGAATCATGTGTTTCGCTTGGATTTGAAGCAAAGCCTTCTACTTCGTATTGATTTGAATCTAAACCATGTGTTTCGCATGGATTTGAAGCAAAGCCTTCTACTTCGCATTGATTTGAGTCTAAATCACGTGTTTCGCTTGGATTTGAAGCTAACTCGATTTTTTCGCATGCAGTAGAAGCTAAATCATGTATATCACTGGTATTTGAAGCTAAACCATTTCTTTCGCAAGAATTCGTAGATAACCCTACTAATTCGCTTTGATTTGAAGCTAAATCATGTGTATCGCACGGATTTGTATCTAACTCGATTGTTTCGCATGCCGTTGAAGCTAAATCATGTATATGACAAGTATTTGAAGCTAAACCATTTGTTTCGCATGGATTCAAAGATCAGTCTTCTACTTCGCATTGATTTGAAGCTAAATCATGTTTTTCGATGGATTTGAAGCTAACTCGTTTGTTTCGCATGCTGTTGAAGCTAAATCATGTATATCACAAGCATTTGAAGCTAAACCACTTGTTTCGCATGGATTCGAAGATCAGTCTTCTACTTCGCATTGATTGGAAGCTAAATCATGTGTTTCGCAAGGATTTGAAGCTAACTCGTTGGTTTCGCATGCAGTAGAAGCTAAATCATGTATATCACAGGTATTTGAAGCTAAATCGTGTGTTTCACATGGATTTAAAGCTAACTCGTTGTTTTCGCATGCAGTTGAAGCTAAATCATGCATATCACAGGTATTTAAAGCTAAACCATTTTTTCGCATGGATTCGAAGATAAGCCTTCTACTTCGCATAGATTTGAAGCTAAATCATGTTTTTCGCTTGGATTTGAAGCTAACTCGTTTGTTTCGCATGCAGTTCAATCTAAATCATGTATATCACAAGTATTTGAAGCTAAACCGCTTCTTTCACATGGATTCGAAGATAACCCTTCTACTTCGCAGTGATTTGAAGCTAAATAATGTGTTTCGCATTTATTTGAAGCTGACTCGTTTGTTTCGCATGCAATTGAAACTGAATCATGTATAGCACAAGTATTTGAAGCTAAATCATTAGTTTCTCATTAATTTGAAGTTAAGCGTTCTACTTCGCATTGATTTGTGGCTAAATCATGTGTTTCGCATGTATTTAAAGCTAACTTGTTCGTTTCGCCTGCATTTGAAGCTATATCACTTCTATCGCAAGTATCTGAAGCTAAATTATTCGTTTCTCGTGGATTTGAAGCTAAACCATCTACATCGCATTTATTTGAAGATAAATCATGTGTCACGCATCGATTTGAAGCTAACTCGTTTGATTCGCCTGCATTTGAAGCAAAATCACGTATATCACAAGTATTTAAAGCTAAACCACTTGTTTCGCATGGATTCGAACATAACCCTTCTACTTCGCATTGATTTGAAGCTAAATAATGTGTTTCGCATGGATTTGATGCTATCTCGTTTGTTTCGCATGCAATTGAAACTGAATCATGTATATCACAAGTATTTGAAGCTAAACCATTTGATTCCCATGGCTTTGAAGCTAAGCCTTCTACTTCGCATTGATTTGAAACTAGATCATGTGTTTCACATGCATCTGAAGGTAACTCGTCTGTTTCGCCAGCATTTGGACCTATATCACTTACATTGGCAAGTATTTGAAGCAAAATATTTCGTTTCGCGTGGATTTGAAGCTAAGCCTTCTACTTCACGTTGATTTGAAGCTAAATCATGTGTTTCGCTTGTATTTGAAGCTAAGCCTTCTACTTCGCATTGATTTGAATCTAAATAAAGTGTTTCGCTTGGATTTGAGGCTAACTCGATTTTTTCGCATGCAGTAGAAGCTAAATCATGTATATCACTGGTATTTGAAGCTAAACCATTTCTTTCGCAAGAATTCCTAGATAACCCTACTAATTCGCTTTGATTTGAAGCTAAATCATGTGTATCGCGTGGATTTGAAGCTAACTCGTTTGTTTCGCATGCAGTTGAAGCTAAATCATGTATATCACAGGTGTTTGAAGCTAAATCATGTGTTTCGCATGGATTCGAAGATAATCCTTCTACTTCGCATTGATTTGAATCTTAATAATGTGTTTCGCTTGGATTTGAAGCTAACTCGTTTGTTACGCACGCAGTTGAAGCTAAATCATGTATATCACGAGAATTTGAAGCTAAAACATTTGATTCGCACGGATTTGAAGCAAAGCCTTCTACTTCGCATTGATTTGAAGCTAAATCATGTGTTTCGCACGGATTTGAATCTAACTCGATTGTTTCGCATGCCGTTGAAGCTAAGTCATGTATATCACAAGTGTTTGAAGCTAAATCATTTGTTTCGCATGGATTCGAAGATGACCCTTCTACTTCGCTTTGATTTGAAGCGAAATCATGTGTTTCGCATGGATTTGAAGCAAAGCCTTCTACTTCGCATTGATTTGAGTCTAAATCACGTGTTTCGCTTGGATTTGAAGCTAACTCGATTTTTTCGCATGCAGTAGAAGCTAAATCATGTATATCACTGGTATTTGAAGCTAAACCATTTCTTTCGCAAGAATTCGTAGATAACCCTACTAATTCGCTTTGATTTGAAGCTAAATCATGTGTATCGCGTGGATTTGAAGCTAACTCGTTTGTTTCGCATGCAGTTGAAGCTAAATCATGTATATCACAGGTGTTTGAAGCTAAATCATGTGTTTCGCATGGATTCGAAGATAATCCTTCTACTTCGCATTGATTTGAATCTTAATAATGTGTTTCGCTTGGATTTGAAGCTAACTCGTTTGTTACGCACGCAGTTGAAGCTAAATCATGTATATCACGAGAATTTGAAGCTAAAACATTTGATTCGCACGGATTTGAAGCAAAGCCTTCTACTTCGCAGTGATTCGAAGCTAAATCATGTGTTTCGCTTGGATTAGAAGCTAACTTGTTTGTTTCGCATGCAGTTGAACCAAAAATCACGTATTTCACAAGTATTTGAAGCTAAACCATTTGTTTCCCATGGATTCGAAGATCAGCCTTCCACTTCGCAGTGATTCGAAGCTAAATCATGTGTTTCGCTTGGATTTGTAGCTAAGCCTTCTACTTCGCATTGATTTGAATCTAAATAAAGTGTTTCGCTTGGATTTGAGGCTAACTCGATTTTTTCGCATGCAGTAGAAGCTAAATCATGTACATCACTGGTATTTGAAGCTAAACCATTTCTTTCGCAAGAATTCCTAGATAACCCTACTAATTCGCTTTGATTTGAAGCTAAATCATGTGTATCGCGTGGATTTGAAGCTAACTCGTTTGTTTCGCATGCAGTTGAAGCTAAATCATGTATATCACAGGTGTTTGAAGCTAAATCATGTGTTTCGCATGGATTCGAAGATAATCCTTCTACTTCGCATTGATTTGAATCTTAATAATGTGTTTCGCTTGGATTTGAAGCTAACTCGTTTGTTACACACGCAGTTGAAGCTAAATCATGTATATCACGAGAATTTGAAGCTAAAACATTTGATTCGCACGGATTTGAAGCAAAGCCTTCTACTTCGCATTGATTTGAAGCTAAATCATGTGTTTCGCACGGATTTGAATCTAACTCGATTGTTTCGCATGCCGTTGAAGCTAAGTCATGTATATCACAAGTGTTTGAAGCTAAATCATTTGTTTCGCATGGATTCGAAGATGACCCTTCTACTTCGCTTTGATTTGAAGCGAAATCATGTGTTTCGCATGGATTTGAAGCAAAGCCTTCTACTTCGCATTGATTTGAGTCTAAATCACGTGTTTCGCTTGGATTTGAAGCTAACTCGATTTTTTCGCATGCAGTAGAAGCTAAATCATGTATATCACTGGTATTTGAAGCTAAACCATTTCTTTCGCAAGAATTCGTAGATAACCCTACTAATTCGCTTTGATTTGAAGCTAAATCATGTGTATCGCGTGGATTTGAAGCTAACTCGTTTGTTTCGCATGCAGTTGAAGCTAAATCATGTATATCACAGGTGTTTGAAGCTAAATCATGTGTTTCGCATGGATTCGAAGATAATCCTTCTACTTCGCATTGATTTGAATCTTAATAATGTGTTTCGCTTGGATTTGAAGCTAACTCGTTTGTTACGCACGCAGTTGAAGCTAAATCATGTATATGACGAGAATTTGAAGCTAAAACATTTGATTCGCACGGATTTGAAGCAAAGCCTTCTACTTCGCAGTGATTCGAAGCTAAATCATGTGTTTCGCTTGGATTAGAAGCTAACTTGTTTGTTTCGCATGCAGTTGAACCAAAAATCACGTATTTCACAAGTATTTGAAGCTAAACCATTTGTTTCCCATGGATTCTTAGATCAGCCTTCCACTTCGCAGTGATTCGAAGCTAAATCATGTGTTTCGCTTGGATTTGTAGCTAACTCGTATGTTTCGCATGCAGTTGAAGCTAAATCATGTATATCACAAGTATTTCAAGCTAATCCGTTTGATTGGCTTGGATTTGAAGCTAAGACTTCTACTTTCGCATTGATTCAAAGATAAATCATGTTTTTCGTTTATATTTGAAGCTAACTCGTTTGTTTCGCATGCTGTTGAAGCTGTATCATGTATATCACAAGTATTTGAAGTTAAAACGTTTGTTTCGCATGTATTTGAAGATAAGCCTTCTACTTCGCATTGTATTGAAGCTAAATCATGTGTTTCGCATGGATTTGAAGCTAACTCGTCGTTTTCTCCTGTATTAGAAGCGATATCACATATATTCGCAAGTATTTGATGCTCAATCATTCGTTTCGCAAAGATTTGAAGCTAAGCCTTCTACTTCGCATTGATTTGAAGCTAAATCATGTGTTTCGCTTGGATTTACAGCTAACTCGTTTGTTTCACATGCAGTTGTAGCTAAATCATGTATTAAACAAGTTTTTGAAGATAAACTATTCGTCTCGAATGGATTTGAAGCTGAACCACGTGTTTCGAATGAATTTGAAGCTAAAGCATGTGTTTCGCCTGAATTTGAAGCTAACTCGTTTGTTTCGCATGCAGTTGAATCTAAATCATGTATATCACCAGTATTTGAAGCTAAACCATTTGTTTCGCATGGATTCGAAGATCAGACTTCTGCTTCGCACTGATTTGAAGCGGAATAGTGTGTTTCGCTTGGATTTGTAGCTTACTCGTTGGTTTCGCATGCAGTTGAAGCTAAATCATGTATATCACAAGTATTAGAAGCTCAACCATTAGTTTCGCATGGATTTGAAGCTAAGTTTTTTACTTCGCATTGATTTGAAGCTAAATCATGTGTTTCGCATGGATTTGCAGCTAACTCGTCGTTTTCTCCTGTATTAGAAGCGATATCACATATATTCGCAAGTATTTGATGTTGAATCATTCGTTTCGCAAGGATTTGAAGCTAAGCCTTCTACTTCGCATTGATTTGAAGCTAAATCATGTGTTTCGCTTGGATTTAAAGCTAACTTGTTTATTTCGCATGCAGTTGAAGCTAAATTGTGTATATCACAAGTATTTGTAGCTAAACAATTTGTTTCGCATGGATTCGAAGATAAGCCTTCTACTTCGCATTGGTTTAAACCTAAATCATGTGCTTCGCTTGGATTTGATGCTAACACGTTTGTTTCGCATGCTGTTGAAGCTAAATCATGTATATCACTAGTATTTGAAGCTAAACCATTTGTTTCGCATGGATTCGAAGCTATGAATTCTACTTCGCATTGATTCGAATTTCAATCATGTGCTTCCCCTGGATTTGAAGCTATCTCGTTTGTCTCTCATGCAGTTGAAGCTAAATCATGTATATCACAGGTAATTGAAGCTAATCCATTTGTTTCGCCTGGATTCGTAGGTAACCCTCCTACTTCGCATTGATTTGCAGCTAAATCATGTGTTTCGCATGGATTTGAAGCTAACTCGTTTGTTTCGCATGCAGTTGAAACTGAATTATGTATATCACAAGAATTTGAAGCTAAACCATTTGTTCGCATGAATATTAAGCCAAACCATGTGTTTCGCATGGATTTGAAACTAACTCGTTTGTTTCGCCAGCATTTGAAGCTAAATCATGTATATCACAAGTATTGGAAGCTAATCCATTTGTTTCGCATGGATTCGAAGATAAGCTTTCTACTTCGCATTGATTTAAAGCTAAATCATGTGTTTCGAAAGGATTTGAAGATAACTCGATCGTTCGTCTGAATTTGAAGTTATTTCATTCATATCGCAAGTATTTGAATCTTAATCATGTGTTTCGCTCGGATTTGAAGATAAGCCTTCTACTTCCCCTTCATTTGAAGCTAAATCATGTGTTTCGCATGAATTTGAAGCTAATTGTTTGTTCCGCCTGCATTTGAAGCTATATCACTTATATCGCAAGTATTTGAAGCTAAATCATTTGTTTCGCATGGATTTGACGCTAAGCCTTTAACTTCGCATTGATTTGAATCTAAATCATATGCTTCGCTCGGATTTGAAGCTAAGCCTTCTACGTCGCATGATTTGAAGCTAAATCATGTTTATCATAAGTATCTGAATCTAAAGCATTTGTTGCGCTTGGATTTGAAGATAAGCCTTCTACTTCGCATTGATTTAAACCTAAATCTTGTGTTTCGCATGGATTTGAAGCTAACTTATTTGTTTCGCCTGCATTTGAAGCTATATCACTTATATCGCAAGCACTTGAAGCTAAATCATTCGTTTTGCATGGATTTGAAGCTAAACCTTCTACATCACATTGATTTGAAGCTAAACCAAGTGTTTCGCATGGATTTGAAGCTGACTCGTCTGTTTCGCATGCAGTTGAATCTAAATCATGTTTATCACAATTATCTGAATCTATACCATGTTTTTCGCTTGGATTTGAAGCTAAGCCTTCTACGTCGCACTGATTTGAAGCTAAATCATGTATTTCGCTTTAATTTGGTGATAACTCGTTCGTTCGTCTGCATTTGAATTTATTTCATTTATATCGCAAGTATTTGAATCTAAATCATGTGTGTCGCACGGATTTGAAGCTAAGCCTTCTACTTCGCATGATTTGAAGCTAAATCATAAGTTCCGCATGGATTTGAAGCTAACTCGTTTGTTTCGCACGCAGTTGGAGCTAAATCATGTATTTCGCAAGTATATGAAGCTAAACTTTCTTGTTACTCATGTATTTGAATCTAAGCCTTCTCCTTCGCATTAATATGATGCTATATCATGTGTTTCGCTTGTATTTGAAGTTAACTCGTTTGTTTCGCATGCAGTTGAAGCTAAATCATGTTTATCACAAGTATCTGAATCTAAACCATTTGTTTCGCTTGGATTTGAAGCTAAGCCTTCCACCTCGCACTGATTTGAACCAAAATCATGTGTGTCGCATTAATTTGAAGATAACTCGTTCGTTCGTCTGCATTTGAAGTTATTTCATTTATATCGCAAGTATTTGAATCTAAATCATGTGTTTCGCATGAATTTGAATCTAACTGTTTGTTCCGCCTGCATTTGAAGCTATATCACTTATATTGCAAGTATTTGAAGCTATATCACTTATATCGCAAGTATTTAAAGCTAAATCATTTGTATCGCATGGATTTGAAGCTAAGCCTTTAACTTCGCATTGATTTGAAGCTAAATCATGTGTTTCGCATGAATTTGAAGATATCTCGTTCGTTTGGTCTTCAATTTGAAGCTATATCACTTATATCGCAAGAATTTGAATCTAAATCAATTGTTTCGCATAGATTTGAAGCTAAGCCTTTAACTTCGCATTGATTTGAATCTAAATCATATGTTTCGCACGGATTTGAAGCTAAGCCTTCTACGTCGCATGATTTGAAGCTAAATCATGTTTATCACAAGTATATGAATCTAAAGCATTTGTTGCGCTTGGATTTGAAGATAAGCCTTCTACTTCGCCTTCATTTGAAGCTAAATCATGTGTTTTGCATGAATTTGAATATAACTGTTTGCTTCGCCTGCATTTGAAGCAGTATCACTTATATCGCAAGCACTTGAAGCTAAATAATTCGTTTTGCATGGATTTGAAGCTAAACCTTCTACATCACATTGATTTGAAGCTAAACCAAGTGTTTCCCTTGGATTTGAAGCTGACTCGACTGTTTCGCATGCAGTTGAAGCTAAATCATGTTTATCACAATTTTCTGAATCTATACCATTTGTTTCACTTGGATTTGAAGCTAGGCCTTCTACATCGCACTGATTTGAAGCTAAATCATGTGTTTCGCTTCAATTTGAAGATAACTCGTTCGTTCGTCTGCATTTGAAGATTTTTCATTTATATCACAAGAATTTGAATCTAAATCATGTGTTTCGCTCGGATTTGAAGCTAAGCCTTCTACTTCGCATGATTTGAAGCTAAATCATGTGTTTCCCTTGGATTGGAAGCTAACTCGTTTGTTTCGCATGCAGTTGAAGCTAAATTATGTTTATCACAAGTGTCTGAATCTATATCATTTGTTTCGCTTGGATTTGAAGCTAAGCCTTCTACATCGCACTGATTTGAAGCTAAATCATGTGTTTCGCTATAATTTGAAGATAACTCGTTCGTTCGTCTGCATTTGAAGTTATTTCATTTACATCGCAAGTATCTGAATCTAAATCATGTGTTTCGCTCGGATTTGAAACTAACCGTTCTACTTCGCATTGATTAGAAGCTAAATCATGTGTTTCGCTCGGATTTGAAACTAACCCTTCTACTTCGCATTGATTTGAAGCACAATCATTCGTTTCGCTTGGAATTGAAACTAAGCATTCTACTTCGCTTTGATTTGAAGCTAAATCATGTGTTCCGCATGGATTTGAAGCTGACTCGTTTGTTTCGCATGGATTTGAAGCTAAGCCTTTAACTTCGCATTGATTTGAAGATAAATCATGTGTTTCGCATGAATTTGAAGCTAACTGTTTGTTCCGCCTGCATTTGAAGCTATATCGCTTATATCGCATGTATTTGAAGCTAAATCATTTCTTTCGCATGGATTTGAAGCTGACTCGTTTGTTTCGCATGGATTTGAAGCTAAGCCTTTAACTTCGCATTGATTTGAAGCTAAATCATGTGTTTCGCCTGCATTTGAAGCTATTTCACTTATATTCGCATGTATTTGAAGCTAAATCATTTCTTTCGCATGGATTTGAAGCTGACTCGTTTGTTTCGCATGGATTTGAAGCTAAGCCTTTAACTTCGCATTGATTTGAAGCTAAATCATGTGTTTCGCCTGCATTTGAAGCTATTTCACTTATAATCGCATTTATTTGAAGGTAAATCATTGGTCCCGCATGGATTTGAAGCTAAGCCTTCTACTTCGCATTCATTTGAAGCTAAATCATGTGTTTCGCATGAATTTGAATCTAACTGTTTGCTTCGCCTGCATTTGAAGCTATATCACTTATATCGCAAGTATTTGAAGCTAATTCATTTGTTTCGCATGGATTAGAAGCTAAGCCTTTAACTTCGCATTGATTTGAAGCTAAATCATGTGTTTCGCCTGCATTTGAAGCTATATCACTTCTATCGCAAGTATCTGAATCTAAATCATTCGTTTCTCGTGGATTTGAAGCTAAACCATCTACATCGCATTTATTTGAAGATAAATCATGTGTTACGCATCGATTTGAAGCTAACTCGTTTGATTCGCCTGCATTTGAAGCAAAATCACGTATATCACAAGTATTTGAAGCTAAACCACTTGTTTCGCATGGATTCGAAGATAACCCTTCTACATCGCATTGATTTGAAGCTAAATAATGTTTTCCGCTTGTATTTGAAGCTAAGCCTTCTACTTCGCATTGATTTGAAGCTAAATCATGTGTTTCGCTTGTATTTGAAGCTAAGCCTTCTACTTCGCATTGATTTGAAGCTAAATCATGTGTTTCGCTTGGATTTACAGCTAACTCGTTTGTTTCACATGCAGTTGTAGCTAAATCATGTATTAAACAAGTTTTTGAAGATAAACTATTCGTCTCGAATGGATTTGAAGCTGAACCACGTGTTTCGAATGAATTTGAAGCTAAATCATGTGTTTCGCCTGAATTTGAAGCTAACTCGTTTGTTTCGCATGCAGTTGAATCTAAATCATGTATATCACCAGTATTTGAAGCTAAACCATTTGTTACGCATGGATTCGAAGATCAGACTTCTGCTTCGCATTGATTTGAAGCTAAATCATGTGTTTCGCATGGATTTGCAGCTAACTCGTCGTTTTCTCCTGTATTAGAAGCGATATCACATATATTCGCAAGTATTTGATGTTCAATCATTCGTTTCGCAAGGATTTGAAGCTAAGCCTTCTACTTCGCATTGATTTGAAGCTAAATCATGTGTTTCGCTTGGATTTAAAGCTAACTCGTTTATTTCGCATGCAGTTGAAGCTAAATTGTGTGTATCACAAGTATTTGTAGCTAAACAATTTGTTTCGCATGGATTCGAAGATAAGCCTTCTACTTCGCATTGGTTTAAACCTAAATCATGTGCTTCGCTTGGATTTGATGCTAACTCGTTGGTTTCGCATGCTGTTGAAGCTAAATCATGTATATCACTAGTATTTGAAGCTAAACCATTTGTTTCGCATGGATTCGAAGCTATGAATTCTACTTCGCATTGATTCGAATTTCAATCATGTGCTTCCCCTGGATTTGAAGCTATCTCGTTTGTCTCTCATGCAGTTGAAGCTAAATCATGTATATCACAAGTATTTGAAGCGAATCCATTTGTTTCGCTTGGATGTGGATCGACGCCTTCTACTTCGCATTGATTTGGAGCTAAATCATGTGTTTCGCATGGATGGAAAGATAACTCGTTTGTATCGCATGCAGTAGAAGCTAAATCATGTATGTCACAGGTAATTGAAGCTAATCCATTTGTTTCGCCTGGATTCGTAGGTAACCCTCCTACTTCGCATTGATTTGCAGCTAAATCATGTGTTTCGCATGGATTTGAAGCTAACTCGTTTGTTTCGCATGCAGTTGAAACTGAATTATGTATATCACAAGAATTTGAAGCTAAACCATTTGTTTCGCATGAATATTAAGCCAAAACATGTGTTTCGCATGGATTTGAACCTAACTCGTTTGTTTCGCCAGCATTTGAAGCTAAATCATGTATATCACAAGTATTGGAAGCTAATCCATTTGTTTCGCATGGATTCGAAGATAAGCTTTCTACTTCGCATTGATTTAAAGCTAAATCATGTGTTTCGTTTGGATTTGAGGCTAACTCGTTTGTTTCGCATGCTGTTGAATGTAAATCATGTATATCACAAGTATTTGAAGCTAAACCATTTGTTTCGCATGGATTCGTAGATAATCCTTCTACTTCGCTTTGATTTGAACCTAAATCAAGTGTTTCACATGGATTTGAAGCTAACTCGTTTGTTTCGCATGCTGTTGAAGATAAATCATGTATATTACAAGTATTTGAAGCTAAACCATCTGTTTCGTGTGGATTCGAAGGTTAGCCTTCTATTTCGCATTGGTTTAAAGCAAAATCATGTGTTTCGCATGGATTTGAAGCTAACTCGTTTGTTTCGCATGCAGTTGAAACTAAATCATGTATATCACAAGCATTTGGAGCTAAACCATTTGTTTCGCATGGATTCGAAGATAAGCCTTCTACTTCGCATTGATTTGAAGCTAAATCATGTGTTTTGCATGGATTTGAAGCTAACTCGTTTGTTTCGCATGCTGTTGAAACTAAATCATTTATATCACAGGTATTTGAAGCTAAACCATTTATTTCGCATGGATTCGAAGATAAGCCTCGACTTCGCATTGATTTAAAGCAAAATCATGTGTTTCGCATGGATTTGAAGCTAACTCGTTTGTTTCGCCTGCATTTGAAGCTAAATCATGTATATGGCGAGTATCTCAAGCTAAATCATTTGATTCTCGTGGATTTGATGCTATGCTTTCAACTCCGCATTGATTTCAATCTAAATCATGTGTTTCGCATGAATTTGAAGCTAACTCGTTTGTTTCATCTGCATTTCAAGCATTATCACTTATATTCACAAGTATGTGAAGCTAAATCATCCGTTTCGCATGGATTCGAAGATAAGCCTTCTAATTCGCATTGATTTGATGCTAAATCATGTGTTTCGCTTGAATTTGAGGCTAACTCGTTTGTTTCGCTTGCTGTTGAATGTAAATTATGTATATCACAAGTATTTGAAGCTAAACCATTTGTTTCGCATGAATTCGAAGATAAGCCTCCAACCTCGCATTGAGTTGAAGCTAAATGATGTGTTTCGTATGGATTTGAAGTTAACACGTTTGTTTCGCATGCTGTTGAAGATAAATCATGTATATTACAAGTATTTGAAGCTAAACCATCTGTTTCGTGTGGATTCGAAGGATAGCCTTCTATTTCGCATTGATTTAAAGCAAAATCATGTGTTTCGCATGGATTTGAAGCTAACTCGTTTGTTTCGCATGCAGTTGAAGCTAAATCATGTATATCACAAGTATTTGAAACTAAACCACTTGTTTCGCATGGATTCGAAGATAAGCCTTCTACTTCGCATAGATTTGATGCTAAATCATGTGTTTCGCATGGATTTGAAGCTAACTCGTTTCTTTCGCTTGCTGTTGAAGCTAAATCATGTATATCACAAGTATTTGAAGCAAAACCATTTGATTCGCACGGATTTGATGATAACCCTTCTAGTTCGCATTGATTTGAATTTAAATCATGTGTTTCGCATGGATTTGAAGCTAACTCGTTTGTTTCGCATGCAGTTGAATATAAGTCATGCATATCACAAGTATTTGAAGATAAACCATTTGATTCCCATGGATTTGAAGCTATGCCTTCTACTTCGCATTTATTTGGAGCTAAATCAAGTGTTTCGCATGGATTTGAAGCTAACACGTTTGTTTCGCATGCTGTTGAAGCTAAATCAAGTATATCACAAGTATTTGAATCTAAACAATCTGTTTCGTGTGGATTCGGAGATCAGCCTTCTACTTCGCATTGATTTGAAACGAAATCATATGCTTCGCTTGGATTTGAAGCTAACTCGTTTGTTTCGCATGCTGTTGAAGCTAAGTCATGTATATCACAAGTATTTGAAGCTAAACCATTTGATTCCCATGGATTTGAAGCTATGCCTTCTACTTCGCATCGATTTGAAGCTAAATCATGTGTTTCGCATGGTTTTTGAAGCTAACTCGTTTGATTCGCATGCTGTTGAAGCTAAATCATGTATATCACAATTGTTTGAAGCTAAACCATTTGTTTCGCATGGATTCGAAGATAATCCTCCTTCTTCGCATTGGTTTGAAGCTAAATCATGTGTTTCGCATGGATTTGAAGCTAACTCGTTTGTTTCGCATGCTGTTGAAGCTAAATCATGTATATCACAAGTATTTGAAACTAAACCACTTGTTTCGCATGGATTCGAAGATAAGCCTTCTACTTCGCATAGATTTGATGCTAAATCATGTGTTTCGCATGGATTTGAAGCTAACTCGTTTGTTTCATCTGCATTTCAAGCATTATCACTTATATTCACAAGTATGTGAAGCTAAATCATACGTTTCGCATGGATTCGAAGATAAGCCTTCTAATTCGTATTGATTTGAAGCTAAATCATGTGTTTCGCTTGAATTTGAGGCTAACTCGTTTGTTTCGCTTGCTGTTGAATGTAAATCATGTATATCACAAGTATTTGAAGCTAAACCATTTGTTTCGCATGAATTCGAAGATAAGCCTCCAACCTCGCATTGAATTGAAGCAAAATCATGTGTTTCGCATGGATTTGAAGCTAACTCGTTTATTTCGCATGCTCTTGAATCTAAATCATGTATATCACAAGTATTTGAAGCTAAAACATTTGATTCGCATGGATTCGAAGATCAGCCTTCTGCTTCGCATTGATTTGAAGCTAAATCATTTGTTTCGCATGGATGTGAAGCTAACTCGTTCGTTTCGCATGCAGTTGAAACTAAATCATGTATATCACAAGCATTTGGAGCTAAACCATTTGTTTCGCATGGATTCGAAGATGAGCCTTCTACTTCGCATTGATTTGATGCTAAATCATGTGTTTCGCATGGATTTGAAACTAACTCGTTTGTTTCGCATGCAGTTGAAACTAAATCATGTATATCACAAGTATTTGAAGCTAAACCATTTGATTCCCATGGATTTGAAGCTATGCCTTCTACTTCGCATCGATTTGAAGCTAAATCATGTGTTTCGCATGGCTTTTGAAGCTAACTCGTTTGTTTCGCATGCTGTTGAAGCTAAATCATGTATATCACAAGTGTTTGAAGCTAAACCATTTGTTTCGCATGGATTCGAAGATAATCCTCCTACTTCGCATTGATTTGAAGCTAAATCATGTGTTCGCATGGATTTGAAGCTAACTCGTTTGCTTCGCATGCTGTTGAAGCTAAATCAAGTGTATCACAAGTATTTGAAGCCAAACCACTTGCTTCGCATGGATTCGAAGATCAGCCTTCTACTTCGCATTTATTAGCTGGTAAATCATGCGTTTCGCATGGGTTTGAAGCCAACTCGTTTGTTCCGCATTCTGTTGAAGCTAAATCATGCATATCACAAGTATTTGAAGCTAAACCATTTGTTTCGCATGGATTCGAAGATCAGCCTTCTACTTCGCATTGATTAGATGCTAAATCATGTGTTTCGCATGCGTTTGAAGCTAACTCGTACGTTTCGCCTGCATTTGAAGCTATATCACTTATATTCTCAAGTATGTGAAGCTAAATCATTCGTTTCGCATGGATTTGAAGCTAAGCCGTCAACTTCGCGTTGACTTGATGATAAATCATGTTTTTCGCTTGGACTTGAAGTTAACTCGTTTGTTTCGCATGCAGTTGAATCTAAATCATGTATATCACCAGTATTTGAAGCTAAACCATTTGTTACGCATGGATTCGAAGATCAGACTTCTGCTTCGCATTGATTTGAAGCTAAATCATGTGTTTCGCATGGATTTGCAGCTAACTCGTCGTTTTCTCCTGTATTAGAAGCGATATCACATATATTCGCAAGTATTTGATGTTCAATCATTCGTTTCGCAAGGATTTGAAGCTAAGCCTTCTACTTCGCATTGATTTGAAGCTAAATCATGTGTTTCGCTTGGATTTAAAGCTAACTCGTTTATTTCGCATGCAGTTGAAGCTAAATTGTGTGTATCACAAGTATTTGTAGCTAAACAATTTGTTTCGCATGGATTCGAAGATAAGCCTTCTACTTCGCATTGGTTTAAACCTAAATCATGTGCTTCGCTTGGATTTGATGCTAACTCGTTGGTTTCGCATGCTGTTGAAGCTAAATCATGTATATCACTAGTATTTGAAGCTAAACCATTTGTTTCGCATGGATTCGAAGCTATGAATTCTACTTCGCATTGATTCGAATTTCAATCATGTGCTTCCCCTGGATTTGAAGCTATCTCGTTTGTCTCTCATGCAGTTGAAGCTAAATCATGTATATCACAAGTATTTGAAGCGAATCCATTTGTTTCGCTTGGATGTGGATCGACGCCTTCTACTTCGCATTGATTTGGAGCTAAATCATGTGTTTCGCATGGATGGAAAGATAACTCGTTTGTATCGCATGCAGTAGAAGCTAAATCATGTATGTCACAGGTAATTGAAGCTAATCCATTTGTTTCGCCTGGATTCGTAGGTAACCCTCCTACTTCGCATTGATTTGCAGCTAAATCATGTGTTTCGCATGGATTTGAAGCTAACTCGTTTGTTTCGCATGCAGTTGAAACTGAATTATGTATATCACAAGAATTTGAAGCTAAACCATTTGTTTCGCATGAATATTAAGCCAAAACATGTGTTTCGCATGGATTTGAACCTAACTCGTTTGTTTCGCCAGCATTTGAAGCTAAATCATGTATATCACAAGTATTGGAAGCTAATCCATTTGTTTCGCATGGATTCGAAGATAAGCTTTCTACTTCGCATTGATTTAAAGCTAAATCATGTGTTTCGTTTGGATTTGAGGCTAACTCGTTTGTTTCGCATGCTGTTGAATGTAAATCATGTATATCACAAGTATTTGAAGCTAAACCATTTGTTTCGCATGGATTCGTAGATAATCCTTCTACTTCGCTTTGATTTGAACCTAAATCAAGTGTTTCACATGGATTTGAAGCTAACTCGTTTGTTTCGCATGCTGTTGAAGATAAATCATGTATATTACAAGTATTTGAAGCTAAACCATCTGTTTCGTGTGGATTCGAAGGTTAGCCTTCTATTTCGCATTGGTTTAAAGCAAAATCATGTGTTTCGCATGGATTTGAAGCTAACTCGTTTGTTTCGCATGCAGTTGAAACTAAATCATGTATATCACAAGCATTTGGAGCTAAACCATTTGTTTCGCATGGATTCGAAGATAAGCCTTCTACTTCGCATTGATTTGAAGCTAAATCATGTGTTTTGCATGGATTTGAAGCTAACTCGTTTGTTTCGCATGCTGTTGAAACTAAATCATTTATATCACAGGTATTTGAAGCTAAACCATTTATTTCGCATGGATTCGAAGATAAGCCTCGACTTCGCATTGATTTAAAGCAAAATCATGTGTTTCGCATGGATTTGAAGCTAACTCGTTTGTTTCGCCTGCATTTGAAGCTAAATCATGTATATGGCGAGTATCTCAAGCTAAATCATTTGATTCTCGTGGATTTGATGCTATGCTTTCAACTCCGCATTGATTTCAATCTAAATCATGTGTTTCGCATGAATTTGAAGCTAACTCGTTTGTTTCATCTGCATTTCAAGCATTATCACTTATATTCACAAGTATGTGAAGCTAAATCATCCGTTTCGCATGGATTCGAAGATAAGCCTTCTAATTCGCATTGATTTGATGCTAAATCATGTGTTTCGCTTGAATTTGAGGCTAACTCGTTTGTTTCGCTTGCTGTTGAATGTAAATTATGTATATCACAAGTATTTGAAGCTAAACCATTTGTTTCGCATGAATTCGAAGATAAGCCTCCAACCTCGCATTGAGTTGAAGCTAAATGATGTGTTTCGTATGGATTTGAAGTTAACACGTTTGTTTCGCATGCTGTTGAAGATAAATCATGTATATTACAAGTATTTGAAGCTAAACCATCTGTTTCGTGTGGATTCGAAGGATAGCCTTCTATTTCGCATTGATTTAAAGCAAAATCATGTGTTTCGCATGGATTTGAAGCTAACTCGTTTGTTTCGCATGCAGTTGAAGCTAAATCATGTATATCACAAGTATTTGAAACTAAACCACTTGTTTCGCATGGATTCGAAGATAAGCCTTCTACTTCGCATAGATTTGATGCTAAATCATGTGTTTCGCATGGATTTGAAGCTAACTCGTTTCTTTCGCTTGCTGTTGAAGCTAAATCATGTATATCACAAGTATTTGAAGCAAAACCATTTGATTCGCACGGATTTGATGATAACCCTTCTAGTTCGCATTGATTTGAATTTAAATCATGTGTTTCGCATGGATTTGAAGCTAACTCGTTTGTTTCGCATGCAGTTGAATATAAGTCATGCATATCACAAGTATTTGAAGATAAACCATTTGATTCCCATGGATTTGAAGCTATGCCTTCTACTTCGCATTTATTTGGAGCTAAATCAAGTGTTTCGCATGGATTTGAAGCTAACACGTTTGTTTCGCATGCTGTTGAAGCTAAATCAAGTATATCACAAGTATTTGAATCTAAACAATCTGTTTCGTGTGGATTCGGAGATCAGCCTTCTACTTCGCATTGATTTGAAACGAAATCATATGCTTCGCTTGGATTTGAAGCTAACTCGTTTGTTTCGCATGCTGTTGAAGCTAAGTCATGTATATCACAAGTATTTGAAGCTAAACCATTTGATTCCCATGGATTTGAAGCTATGCCTTCTACTTCGCATCGATTTGAAGCTAAATCATGTGTTTCGCATGGTTTTTGAAGCTAACTCGTTTGATTCGCATGCTGTTGAAGCTAAATCATGTATATCACAATTGTTTGAAGCTAAACCATTTGTTTCGCATGGATTCGAAGATAATCCTCCTTCTTCGCATTGGTTTGAAGCTAAATCATGTGTTTCGCATGGATTTGAAGCTAACTCGTTTGTTTCGCATGCTGTTGAAGCTAAATCATGTATATCACAAGTATTTGAAGCTGGACCACTTGTTTCGCATGGATTTGAAACTAAATCAATTATATCGCAAGTATTTGAAGATAAATAATTCTTTTCGCATGCATTTGAAGCTAAGCCTTCTACTTCGGATGGATTTGAAGCTAAATCATGCGTTACACTTAGATTTAAAGCTAACTCATTTGTTTGGCATGCAGTTGAAGCTAAATCATGTATATCACAAGTATTTGAAACTAAACCACTTGTTTCGCATGGATTCGAAGATAAGCCTTCTACTTCGCATAGATTTGATGCTAAATCATGTGTTTCGCATGGATTTGAAGCTAACTCGTTTGTTTCATCTGCATTTCAAGCATTATCACTTATATTCACAAGTATGTGAAGCTAAATCATACGTTTCGCATGGATTCGAAGATAAGCCTTCTAATTCGTATTGATTTGAAGCTAAATCATGTGTTTCGCTTGAATTTGAGGCTAACTCGTTTGTTTCGCTTGCTGTTGAATGTAAATCATGTATATCACAAGTATTTGAAGCTAAACCATTTGTTTCGCATGAATTCGAAGATAAGCCTCCAACCTCGCATTGAATTGAAGCAAAATCATGTGTTTCGCATGGATTTGAAGCTAACTCGTTTATTTCGCATGCTCTTGAATCTAAATCATGTATATCACAAGTATTTGAAGCTAAAACATTTGATTCGCATGGATTCGAAGATCAGCCTTCTGCTTCGCATTGATTTGAAGCTAAATCATTTGTTTCGCATGGATGTGAAGCTAACTCGTTCGTTTCGCATGCAGTTGAAACTAAATCATGTATATCACAAGCATTTGGAGCTAAACCATTTGTTTCGCATGGATTCGAAGATGAGCCTTCTACTTCGCATTGATTTGATGCTAAATCATGTGTTTCGCATGGATTTGAATCTAACTCGTTTGTTTCGCATGCAGTTGAAACTAAATCATGTATATCACAAGTATTTGAAGCTAAACCATTTGATTCCCATGGATTTGAAGCTATGCCTTCTACTTCGCATCGATTTGAAGCTAAATCATGTGTTTCGCATGGCTTTTGAAGCTAACTCGTTTGTTTCGCATGCTGTTGAAGCTAAATCATGTATATCACAAGTGTTTGAAGCTAAACCATTTGTTTCGCATGGATTCGAAGATAATCCTCCTACTTCGCATTGATTTGAAGCTAAATCATGTGTTCGCATGGATTTGAAGCTAACTCGTTTGCTTCGCATGCTGTTGAAGCTAAATCAAGTGTATCACAAGTATTTGAAGCCAAACCACTTGCTTCGCATGGATTCGAAGATCAGCCTTCTACTTCGCATTTATTAGCTGGTAAATCATGCGTTTCGCATGGGTTTGAAGCCAACTCGTTTGTTCCGCATTCTGTTGAAGCTAAATCATGCATATCACAAGTATTTGAAGCTAAACCATTTGTTTCGCATGGATTCGAAGATCAGCCTTCTACTTCGCATTGATTAGATGCTAAATCATGTGTTTCGCATGCGTTTGAAGCTAACTCGTACGTTTCGCCTGCATTTGAAGCTATATCACTTATATTCTCAAGTATGTGAAGCTAAATCATTCGTTTCGCATGGATTTGAAGCTAAGCCGTCAACTTCGCGTTGACTTGATGATAAATCATGTTTTTCGCTTGGACTTGAAGTTAACTCGTTTGTTTCGCATGCTGTTGAAGCTAAATCATGTATATCACAAGTATTTGAAGCTAAACCATTTGTTTCGCATGGATTCCAAGATAACCCTTCTAATTCGCATTGGTTTGAAGCTAAATCATGTGTATCGCATGGGTTTGAAGCTAACTCGTTTGTTTCGCCTGCATTTGAAGCCATATCACTTATATTTTCAAATATGTGTAGCTAAATCATTCGTTTTGCATGGATTTGAAGCTAAGCCATCAACTTCGCGTTGACTTGATGCTAATTCATGTGTTTCGCATGGATTTGAAGCTAGCTCGCTTGTTTCGCATGCTGTTGAAACTAAATCATGTATATCACAAGTATTTGAAGCTAAACCATTTGCTTCGCATGGATTCGAAGATCAGCCTTCTACTTCGCATTGATTAGATGCTAAATCATGTGTTTCGCATGGGCTTGAAGCTAACTCGTTTGTTTCGCAGGCAGTTGAAGCTGAATCATGTATATCAAAAGTATTTGAAGCTAAACTATTCGTTTCGCACGGATTCGAAGATAAGCCTTCCACTTCGCATTGATTTGAAGCTAAATCATGTGTTCCGCATGGATTTGAAGCTGACTCGTTTGTTTCGCATGCAGTTGTAGCTGAATCATGTATATTACAAGTATTGGCGGCTAAACCATTGTTTCGCATGGATTCGAACGTAACCCTTCTACTTCGCATTGATTTTTTATCTAAATCATGTGTTTCGCATCGATTTGAAGCTAACTCGTTTGTTTCGCATGCTGTTGAAGCTAAATCATGTATATCACAAGTATTTGAAGCTATATCATTTGTTTCGCATGGATTCGAAGGTAACCCTTCTACTTCGCATTGTTTTGAAGCTAAATCATGTTTTTTCGCATGGATTTGAATCTAACTCGTTTGTTTCGCATGGTGTTGAAACTAAATCATGTATATCACAAGTATTTGAAGCTAAACCATTTGCTTCGCATGGATTCGAAGATCAGCCTTCTACATCGCATTGATTAGATGCTAAATCATATGTTTCGCATGGGTTTTGAAGCTAACTCGTTTGTTTCGCCTGCATTTGAAGCCATATCACTTATATTTTCAAGTATGTGATGCTAAATCAATCGTTTTGCGTGGATTTGAAAGCTAAGCCATCAACTTCGCATTGATTTTAATCTAAATTATGTGTTTCGCATGGATTTGAAGCTAACTCGTTTGTTTCGCAGGCAGTTGAAGCTGAATCATGTATATCAAAAGTATTTGAAGCTAATCTTTTCGTTTCGCATGGATTCAAGATAAGCCTTCCACTTCGCATTGATTTGAAGCTAAATCATGTGTTCCGCATGGATTTGAAGCTGACTCGTTTGTTTCGCATGCAGTTGAAGCTGAATCATGTATATCACAAGTATTTGCGGCTAAACCATTTGTTTCGCATGGATTCGAACGTACCCTTCTACTTCGCATTGATTTTAATCTAAATCATGTGTTTCGCATCGATTTGAAGCTAACTCGTTTGTTTCGCATGCTGTTGAAGCTAAATCATGTATATCACAAGTATTTGAAGCTATATCATTTGTTTCGCATGGATTCGAAGATTAGCCTTCTACTTCGCATTGATTAGATGCTAAATCATGTGTTTAGCATGGGTTTGAAGCTAACTCGTTTGTTTCGCCTGCATTTGAAGCTATATCACTTATATTCACAAGTATGTGAAACTAAATCATTCGTTTCGCATGGATTTGAAGCAAAGCCATCAACTTCGCGTTGACTTGATACTAAATCATGTTTTTCGTTTGGACTTGAAGCTAACTCGTTTGTTTAGCATGTTGTTGAAGCTAAAATCATGTATATCACAAGTATTTGAAGCTATATCATATGTTTCGCATGGATTCGAAGATAACCCTTCTAATTCGCATTGATTTGAAGCAAAATCATGTGTTTCGCATGGATTTGAAGCTAACTCGTATGTTTCGCATGCTGTTGAAGCTAAGTCATGTAATTCACAAGTATTTGCGGCTAAACCATTTGTTTCGCATGGATTCGAAGGTAAACCCTTCTACTTCGCTTTGATTTGAAGCTAAATCATGTGTTTCGCATGGATTTGAAGCTAACTCGTTTGTTTCTCATGCTGTTGAAGCTAAATCATGTATATCACAAGTATTTGAAGCTAAACCATTTGTTTCGCATGGATTCGAAGATAAGCCTCCTACTTCGCATTGATTTGAAGCTAAATCATGTGTTCGCATGGGATTTGAAGCTAACTCGTTTGCTTCGCATGCTGTTGAAGCTAAATCAAGTGTATCACAAGTATTTGAAGCTAAACCATTTGTTTCGCATGGATTCGAAGATCAGCCTTCTACTTCGCATTGATTAGATGCTAAATCATGTGTTCGCATGGATTTGAAGCTAACTCGTTTGTTTCGCATGCTGTGAAACTAAATCATGTATATCACAAGTATTTGAAGCTATATCATTTGTTTCGCATGGATTCGAAGATTAGCCTTCTACTTCGCATTGATTAGAATGCTAAATCATGTGTTTAGCATGGGTTTGAAGTTAACTCGTTTGTTTCGCCTGCATTTGAAGCTAAATCATGTATATCACAAGTATTTGCGGCTAAACCATTTGTTTCGCATGTATTCGAAGGTAACCCTTCTACTTCGCATTGATTTTAATCTAAAGCATGTGTTTCGCATGGATTTGAAGCTAACTCGTTTGTTTCGCATGCTGTTGAAGCTAAATCATGTATATCACAAGTATTTGAAGATAAACCATTTGTTTCGCATGGATTCGAAGATAAGCCTCCTACTTCGCATTGATTTGAAGCTAAATCATGTGTTTCGCATGGATTTGAAGCTAACTCGTTTGTTTCGCATGCTGTTGAAGCTAAGTCATGTATATCACAAGTATTTGCGGCTAAACCATTTGTTTCGCATGGATTCGAAGATAAGCCTTCCACTTCGCATTGATTTGAAGCTAAATCATGTGTTCCGCATGAATTTGAAGCTGACTCGTTTGTTTCGCATGCAGTTGAAGCTGAATCATGTATATCACAAGTATTTGCGGCTAAACCATTTGTTTCGCATGGATTCGAAGGTAAACCTTCTACTTCGCATTGATTTTAATCTAAATCATGTGTTTCGCATGGATTTCAAGCTAACTCGTTTGTTTCGCATGCTGTTGAAGCTAAACCATGTATATCACAAGTATTTGAAGCTAAACCATTTGTTTCGCATGGATTCGAAGATAAGCCTCCTACTTCGCATTGATTTGAAGCTAAATCATGTGTTCGCATGGATTTGAAGCTACCTCGTTTGTTTCGCAAGCTGTTGAAACTAAATCATGTATATCACAAGTATTTGAAGCTAAACCATTTGTTTCGCATGGATTCGAAGATCAGCCTTCTACTTCGCATTGATTAGATGCTAAATCATGTGTTTCGCATGGGTTTGAAGCTAACTCGTTTGTTTCGCCTGCATTTAAAGCCATATTACTTATATTTTCAAGTGTGTGAAGCTAAATCATTCGTTTTGCATGGATTTGAAGCTAAGCCATCAACTTCGCGTTGACTTGATGCTAATTCATGTGTTTCGCATGGGCTTGAAGCTAACTCGTTGGTTTCGCAGGCAGTTGAAGCTGAATCATGTATATCAAAAGTATTTGAAGCTAAACTATTCGTTTCGCACGGATTCGAAGATAAGCCTTCCACTTCGCATTGATTTGAAGCTAAATCATGTGTTCCGCATGGATTTGAAGCTGACTCGTTTGTTTCGCATGCAGTTGTAGCTGAATCATGTATATTACAAGTATTTGCGGCTAAACCATTTGTTTCGCATGGATTCGAACGTAACCCTACTACTTCGCATTGATTTTAATCTAAATCATGTGTTTCGCATCGATTTGAAGCTAACTCGTTTGTTTCGCATGCTGTTGAAACTAAATCATGTATATCACTAGTATTTGAAGCTATATCATTTGTTTCGCATGGATTCGAAGATTAGCCTTCTACTTCGCATTGATTAGATGCTAAATCATGTGTTTAGCATGGGTTTGAAGCTAACTCGTTTGTTTCGCCTGCATTTGAAGCTATATCACTTATATTCACAAGTATGTGAAGCTAAATCATTCGTTTCGCATGGATTTGAAGCAAAGCCATCAACTTCGCGTTGACTTGATACTAAATCATGTTTTTCGTTTGGACTTGAAGCTAACTCGTTTGTTTAGCATGTTGTTGAAGCTAAATCATGTATATCACAAGTATTTGAAGCTATATCATATGTTTCGCATGGATTCGAAGATAACCCTTCTAATTCGCATTGATTTGAAGCAAAATCATGTGTTTCGCATGGATTTGAAGCTAACTCGTATGTTTCGCATGCTGTTGAAGCTAAGTCATGTAAATCACAAGTATTTGCGGCTAAACCATTTGTTTCGCATGGATTCGAAGGTAACCCTTCTACTTCGCTTTGATTTGAAGCTAAATCATGTGTTTCGCATGGATTTGAAGCTAACTCGTTTGTTTCTCATGCTGTTGAAGCTAAATCATGTATATCACAAGTATTTGAAGCCAAACCATTTGTTTCGCATGGATTCGAAGATAAGCCTCCTACTTCGCATTGATTTGAAGCTAAATCATGTGTTCGCATGGATTTGAAGCTAACTCGTATGTTTCGCATGCTGTTGAAGCTAAGTCATGTATATCACAAGTATTTGCGGCTAAATTTTTTCTTTCGCATGGATTCAAAGGTAACCCTTCTACTTCGCATTGATTTGAAGCTAAATCATGTGTTTCGCATGGATTTGAAGCTAACTCGTTTGTTTCTCATGCTGTTGAAGCTAAATCATGTATATCACAAGTATTTGCGGCTAAACCATTTGTTTCGCATGGATTCGAAGGTAACCCTTCTACTTCGCATTGATTTTAATCTAAATCATGTGTTTCGCATGGATTTCAAGCTAACTCGTTTGTTTCGCATGCTGTTGAAGCTAAATCATGTATATCACAAGTATTTGAAGCTAAACCATTTGTTTCGCATGGATTCGAAGATAAGCCTCCTACTTCGCATTGATTTGAAGCTAAATCATGTGTTCGCATGGATTTGAAGCTAACTCGTTTGCTTCGCATGCTGTTGAAGCTAAATCAAGTGTATCACAAGTATTTGAAGCTAAACCATTTGTTTCGCATTGATTCGAAGATCAGCCTTCTACTTCGCATTGATTAGATTCTAAATCATGTGTTTCGCATGGATTTGAAGCTAACTCGTTTGTTTCGCATGCTGTTGAAACTAAATCATGTATATCACAAGTATTTGAAGCTATATCATTTGTTTCGCATGGATTCGAAGATTAGCCTTCTACTTCGCATTGATTAGATGCTAAATCATGTGTTTAGCATGGGTTTGAAGCTAACTCGTTTGTTTCGCCTGCATTTGAAGCTATATCACTTATATTCACAAGTATGTGAAGCTAAATCATTCGTTTCGCATGGATTTGAAGCAAAGCCATCAACTTCGCGTTGACTTGATACTAAATCATGTTTTTCGTTTCGACTTGAAGCTAACTCGTTTGTTTAGCATGTTGTTGAAGCTAAATCATGTATATCACAAGTATTTGAAGCTATATCATATGTTTCGCATGGATTCGAAGATAACCCTTCTAATTCGCATTGATTTGAAGCAAAATCATGTGTTTCGCATGGATTTGAAGCTAACTCGTATGTTTCGCATGCAGTTGAAGCTGAATCATGTATATCACAAGTATTTGAAGCTATATCACATGTTTCGCATGGATTCGAAGATAACCCTTCTAATTCGCATTGATTTGAAGCAAAATCATGTGTTTCGCATGGATTTGAAGCTAACTCGTATGGTTCGCATGCAGTTGAAGCTGAATCATGTATATCACAAGTATTTGCGGCTAAACCATTTGTTTCGCATGGATTCGAAGGTAACCCTTCTACCTCGCATTGATTTTAAATCTAAGTCATGTGTTTCGCATGGATTTCAAGCTAACTCGTTTGTTTCGCATGCTGTTGAAGCTAAATCATGTATATCACAAGTATTTGAAGCTAAACCATTTGCTTCGCATGGATTCGAAGATCAGCCTTCTACATCGCATTGATTAGATGCTAAATCATGTGTTTCGCATGGGTTTGAAGCTAACTCGTTTGTTTCGCCTGCATTTGAAGCTATATCACTTATATTCACAAGTATGTGAAGCTAAATCATTCGTTTCGCATGGATTTGAAGCAAAGCCATCAACTTCGCGTTGACTTGATACTAAATCATGTTTTTCGTTTGGACTTGAAGCTAACTCGTTTGTTTAGCATGTTGTTGAAGCTAAATCATGTATATCACAAGTATTTGAAGCTATATCATATGTTTCGCATGGATTCGAAGATAACCCTTCTAATTCGCATTGATTTGAAGCAAAATCATGTGTTTCGCATGGATTTGAAGCTAACTCGTATGTTTCGCATGCTGTTGAAGCTAAGTCATGTAAATCACAAGTATTTGCGGCTAAACCATTTGTTTCGCATGGATTCGAAGGTAACCCTTCTACTTCGCTTTGATTGAAGCTAAATCATGTGTTTTCGCATGGATTTGAAGCTAACTCGTTTGTTTCGCATGCTGTTGAAACTAAATCATGTATATCACAAGTATTTGAAGCTATATCATTTGTTTCGCATGAATTCGAAGATTAGCCTTCTACTTCGCATTGATTAGATGCTAAATCATGTGTTTAGCATGGGTTTGAAGCTAACTCGTTTGTTTCGCCTGCATTTGAAGCTATATCACTTATATTCACAAGTATGTGAAGCTAAATCATTCGTTTCGCATGGATTTGAAGCAAAGCCATCAACTTCGCGTTGACTTGATACTAAATCATGTTTTTCGTTTCGACTTGAAGCTAACTCGTTTGTTTAGCATGTTGTTGAAGCTAAATCATGTATATCACAAGTATTTGAAGCTATATCATATGTTTCGCATGGATTCGAAGATAACCCTTCTAATTCGCATTGATTTGAAGCAAAATCATGTGTTTCGCATGGATTTGAAGCTAACTCGTATGTTTCGCATGCAGTTGAAGCTGAATCATGTATATCACAAGTATTTGAAGCTATATCACATGTTTCGCATGGATTCGAAGATAACCCTTCTAATTCGCATTGATTTGAAGCAAAATCATGTGTTTCGCATGGATTTGAAGCTAACTCGTATGTTTCGCATGCAGTTGAAGCTGAATCATGTATATCACAAGTATTTGAAGCTATATCATATGTTTCGCATGGATTCGAAGATAACCCTTCTAATTCGCATTGATTTGAAGCAAAATCATGTGTTTCGCATGGATTTGAAGCTAACTCGTTTGTTTCTCATGCTGTTGAAGCTAAATCATGTATATCACAAGTATTTGAAGCCAAACCATTTGTTTCGCATGGATTCGAAGATAAGCCTCCTACTTCGCATTGATTTGAAGCTAAATCATGTGTTCGCATGGATTTGAAGCTAACTCGTATGTTTCGCATGCTGTTGAAGCTAAGTCATGTATATCACAAGTATTTGCGGCTAAATTTTTTGTTTCGCATGGATTCAAAGGTAACCCTTCTACTTCGCATTGATTTGAAGCTAAATCATGTGTTTCGCATGGATTTGAAGCTAACTCGTTTGTTTCTCATGCTGTTGAAGCTAAATCATGTATATCACAAGTATTTGCGGCTAAACCATTTGTTTCGCATGGATTCGAAGGTAACCCTTCAACTTCGCATTGATTTTAATCTAAATCATGTGTTTCGCATGGATTTCAAGCTAACTCGTTTGTTTCGCATGCTGTTGAAGCTAAATCATGTATATCACAAGTATTTGAAGCTAAACCATTTGTTTCGCATGGATTCGAAGATAAGCCTCCTACTTCGCATTGATTTGAAGCTAAATCATGTGTTCGCATGGATTTGAAGCTAACTCGTTTGCTTCGCATGCTGTTGAAGCTAAATCAAGTGTATCACAAGTATTTGAAGCTAAACCATTTGTTTCGCATGGATTCGAAGATCAGCCTTCTACTTCGCATTGATTGGATGCTAAATCATGTGTTTCGCATGGATTTGAAGCTAACTCGTTTGTTTCGCATGCTGTTGAAACTAAATCATGTATATCACAAGTATTTGAAGCTATATCATTTGTTTCGCATGGATTCGAAGATTAGCCTTCTACTTCGCATTGATTAGATGCTAAATCATGTGTTTAGCATGGGTTTGAAGCTAACTCGTTTGTTTCGCCTGCATTTGAAGCTATATCACTTATATTCACAAGTATGTGAAGCTAAATCATTCGTTTCGCATGGATTTGAAGCAAAGCCATCAACTTCGCGTTGACTTGATACTAAATCATGTTTTTCGTTTCGACTTGAAGCTAACTCGTTTGTTTAGCATGTTGTTGAAGCTAAATCATGTATATCACAAGTATTTGAAGCTATATCATATGTTTCGCATGGATTCGAAGATAACCCTTCTAATTCGCATTGATTTGAAGCAAAATCATGTGTTTCGCATGGATTTGAAGCTAACTCGTATGTTTCGCATGCAGTTGAAGCTGAATCATGTATATCACAAGTATTTGAAGCTATATCACATTTTTCGCATGGATTCGAAGATAACCCTTCTAATTCGCATTGATTTGAAGCAAAATCATGTGTTTCGCATGGATTTGAAGCTAACTCGTATGTTTCGCATGCAGTTGAAGCTGAATCATGTATATCACAAGTATTTGAAGCTATATCATATGTTTCGCATGGATTCGAAGATAACCCTTCTAATTCGCATTGATTTGAAGCAAAATCATGTGTTTCGCATGGATTTGAAGCTAACTCGTATGTTTCGCATGCTGTTGAAGCTAAGTCATGTAAATCACAAGTATTTGCGGCTAAACCATTTGTTTCGCATGGATTCGAAGGTAACCCTTCTACTTCGCTTTGATTTGAAGCTAAATCATGTGTTTCGCATGGATTTGAAGCTAACTCGTTTGTTTCTCATGCTGTTGAAGCTAAATCATGTATATCACAAGTATTTGAAGCCAAACCATTTGTTTCGCATGGATTCGAAGATAAGCCTCCTACTTCGCATTGATTTGAAGCTAAATCATGTGTTCGCATGGATTTGAAGCTAACTCGTATGTTTCGCATGCTGTTGAAGCTAAGTCATGTATATCACAAGTATTTGCGGCTAAATTTTTTGTTTCGCATGGATTCAAAGGTAACCCTTCTACTTCGCATTGATTTGAAGCTAAATCATGTGTTTCGCATGGATTTGAAGCTAACTCGTTTGTTTCTCATGCTGTTGAAGCTAAATCATGTATATCACAAGTATTTGCGGCTAAACCATTTGTTTCGCATGGATTCGAAGGTAACCCTTCAACTTCGCATTGATTTTAATCTAAATCATGTATTTCGCATGGATTTCAAGCTAACTCGTTTGTTTCGCATGCTGTTGAAGCTAAATCATGTATATCACAAGTATTTGAAGCTAAACCATTTGTTTCGCATGGATTCGAAGATAAGCCTCCTACTTCGCATTGATTTGAAGCTAAATCATGTGTTCGCATGGATTTGAAGCTAACTCGTTTGCTTCGCATGCTGTTGAAGCTAAATCAAGTGTATCACAAGTATTTGAAGCTAAACCATTTGTTTCGCATGGATTCGAAGATCAGCCTTCTACTTCGCATTGATTAGATTCTAAATCATGTGTTTCGCATGGATTTGAAGCTAACTCGTTTGTTTCGCATGCTGTTGAAACTAAATCATGTATATCACAAGTATTTGAAGCTATATCATTTGTTTCGCATGGATTCGAAGATTAGCCTTCTACTTCGCATTGATTAGATGCTAAATCATGTGTTTAGCATGGGTTTGAAGCTAACTCGTTTGTTTCGCCTGCATTTGAAGCTATATCACTTATATTCACAAGTATGTGAAGCTAAATCATTCGTTTCGCATGGATTTGAACCAAAGCCATCAACTTCGCGTTGACTTGATACTAAATCATGTTTTTCGTTTCGACTTGAAGCTAACTCGTTTGTTTAGCATGTTGTTGAAGCTAAATCATGTATATCACAAGTATTTGAAGCTATATCATATGTTTCGCATGGATTCGAAGATAACCCTTCTAATTCGCATTGATTTGAAGCAAAATCATGTGTTTCGCATGGATTTGAAGCTAACTCGTATGTTTCGCATGCAGTTGAAGCTGAATCATGTATATCACAAGTATTTGAAGCTATATCACATGTTTCGCATGGATTCGAAGATAACCCTTCTAATTCGCATTGATTTGAAGCAAAATCATGTGTTTCGCATGGATTTGAAGCTAACTCGTATGTTTCGCATGCAGTTGAATCTGAATCATGTATATCACAAGTATTTGCGGCTAAACCATTTGTTTCGCATGGATTCGAAGGTAACCCTTCTACTTCGCATTGATTTTAATCTAAGTCATGTGTTTCGCATGGATTTCAAGCTAACTCGTTTGTTTCGCATGCTGTTGAAGCTAAATCATGTATATCACAAGTATTTGAAGCTAAACCATTTGCTTCGCATGGATTCGAAGATCAGCCTTCTACATCGCATTGATTAGATGCTAAATCATGTTTTTCGTTTGGACTTGAAGCTAACTCGTTTGTTTAGCATGTTGTTGAAGCTAAATCATGTATATCACAAGTATTTGAAGCTATATCATATGTTTCGCATGGATTCGAAGATAACCCTTCTAATTCGCATTGATTTGAAGCAAAATCATGTGTTTCGCATGGATTTGAAGCTAACTCGTATGTTTCGCATGCTGTAGAAGCTAAGTCATGTAAATCACAAGTATTTGCGGCTAAACCATTTGTTTCGCATGGATTCGAAGGTAACCCTTCTACTTCGCTTTGATTTGAAGCTAAATCATGTGTTTCGCATGGATTTGAAGCTAACTCGTTTGTTTCTCATGCTGTTGAAGCTAAATCATGTATATCACAAGTATTTGAAGCTAAACCATTTGTTTCGCATGGATTCGAAGATAAGCCTCCTACTTCGCATTGATTTGAAGCTAAATCATGTGTTCGCAAGGATTTGAAGCTAACTCGTTTGCTTCGCATGCTGTTGAAGCTAAATCAAGTGTATCACAAGTATTTGAAGCTAAACCATTTGTTTCGCATGGATTCGAAGATCAGCCTTCTACTTCGCATTGATTGGATGCTAAATCATGTGTTTCGCATGGATTTGAAGCTAACTCGTTTGTTTCGCATGCTGTTGAAACTAAATCATGTATATCACAAGTATTTGAAGCTATATCATTTGTTTCGCATGGATTCGAAGATTAGCCTTCTACTTCGCATTGATTAGATGCTAAATCATGTGTTTAGCATGGGTTTGAAGCTAACTCGTTTGTTTCGCCTGCATTTGAAGCTATATCACTTATATTCACAAGTATGTGAAGCTAAATCATTCGTTTCGCATGGATTTGAAGCAAAGCCATCAACTTCGCGTTGACTTGATACTAAATCATGTTTTTCGTTTCGACTTGAAGCTAACTCGTTTGTTTAGCATGTTGTTGAAGCTAAATCATGTATATCACAAGTATTTGAAGCTATATCATATGTTTCGCATGGATTCGAAGGTAACCCTTCTACTTCGCATTGATTTTAATCTAAGTCATGTGTTTCGCATGGATTTCAAGCTAACTCGTTTGTTTCGCATGCTGTTGAAGCTAAATCATGTATATCACAAGTATTTGAAGCTAAACCATTTGCTTCGCATGGATTCGAAGATCAGCCTTCTACATCGCATTGATTAGATGCTAAATCATGCGTTTCGCATGGGTTTGAAGCTAACTCGTTTGTTTCGCCTGCATTTGAAGCCATATCACTTATATTATCAAGTATGTGAAGCTAAATCAATCGTTTTGCATGGATTTGAAGCTAAGCCATCAACTTCGCGTTGACTTGATGCTAATTCATGTGTTTCGCATGGATTTGAAGCTAACTCGTTTGTTTCGCAGGCAGTTGAAGCTGAATCATGTATATCAAAAGTATTTGAAGCTAAACTATTCGTTTCGCATGGATTCGAAGATAAGCCTTCCACTTCGCATTGATTTGAAGCTAAATCATGTGTTCCGCATGGATTTGAAGCTGACTCGTTTGTTTCGCATGCAGTTGAAGCTGAATCATGTATATCACAAGTATTTGCGGCTAAACCATTTGTTTCGCATGGATTCGAAGGTAACCCTTCTACTTCGCATTGATTTTAATCTAAATCATGTGTTTCGCATGGATTTCAAGCTAACTCGTTTGTTTCGCATGCTGTTGAAGCTAAATCATGTATATAACAAGTATTTGAAGCTAAACCATTTGTTTCGCATGGATTCGAAGATAAGCCTCCTACTTCGCATTGATTAGATGCTAAATCATGTGTTTCGCATGGATTTGAAGCTAACTCGTTTGTTTCGCATGCTGTTGAAGCTAAGTCATGTATATCACAAGTATTTGCGGCTAAACCATTTGTTTCGCATGGATTCGAAGGTAACCCTTCCACTTCGCATTGATTTGAAGCTAAATCATGTGTTCCGCATGAATTTGAAGCTGACTCGTTTGTTTCGCATGCAGTTGAAGCTGAATCATGTATATCACAAGTATTTGAAGCTAAACCATTTGTTTCTCATGGATTCGAAGATAAGCCTCCTACTTCGCATTGATTTGAAGCTAAATCATGTGTTCGCATGGATTTGAAGCTAACTCGTTTGCTTCGCATGCTGTTGAAGCTAAATCAAGTGTGTCACAAGTATTTGAAGCTAAACCATTTGTTTCGCATGGATTCGAAGATCAGCCTTCTACTTCGCATTGATTAGATGCTAAATCATGTGTTTCGCATAGATTTGAAGCTAACTCGTTTGTTTCGCATGCTGTTGAAACTAAATCATGTATATCACAAGTATTTGAAGCTATATCATTTGTTTCGCATGGATTCGAAGATTAGCCTTCCACTTCGCATTGATTTGAAGCTAAATCATGTGTTCCGCATGGATTTGAAGCTGACTCGTTTGTTTCGCATGCAGTTGAAGCTGAATCATGTATATTACAAGTATTTGCGGCTAAACCATTTGTTTCGCATGGATTCGAACGTAACCCTTCTACTTCGCATTGATTTTAATCTAAATCATGTGTTTCGCATCGATTTGAAGCTAACTCGTTTGTTACGCTTGCTGTTGAAGCTAAATCATGTATATCACAAGTATTTGAAGCTATATCATTTGTTTCGCATGGATTCGAAGATTAGCCTTCTACTTCGCATTGATTAGATGCTAAATCATGTGTTTAGCATGGGTTTGAAGCTAACTCGTTTGTTTCGCCTGCATTTGAAGCTATATCACTTATATTCACAAGTATGTGAAGCTAAATCATTCGTTTCGCATGGATTTGAAGCAAAGCCATCAACTTCGCGTTGACTTGATACTAAATCATGTTTTTCGTTTGGACTTGAAGCTAACTCGTTTGTTTAGCATGTTGTTGAAGCTAAATCATGTATATCACAAGTATTTGAAGCTATATCATATGTTTCGCATGGATTCGAAGATAACCCTTCTAATTCGCATTGATTTGAAGCAAAATCATGTGTTTCGCATGGATTTGAAGCTAACTCGTATGTTTCGCATGCTGTTGAAGCTAAGTCATGTAAATCACAAGTATTTGCGGCTAAACCATTTGTTTCGCATGGATTCGAAGGTAACCCTTCTACTTCGCTTTGATTTGAAGCTAAATCATGTGTTTCGCATGGATTTGAAGCTAACTCGTTTGTTTCTCATGCTGTTGAAGCTAAATCATGTATATCACAAGTATTTGAAGCTAAACCATTTGTTTCGCATGGATTCGAAGATAAGCCTCCTACTTCGCATTGATTTGAAGCTAAATCATGTGTTCGCAAGGATTTGAAGCTAACTCGTTTGCTTCGCATGCTGTTGAAGCTAAATCAAGTGTATCACAAGTATTTGAAGCTAAACCATTTGTTTCGCATGGATTCGAAGATCAGCCTTCTACTTCGCATTGATTGGATGCTAAATCATGTGTTTCGCATGGATTTGAAGCTAACTCGTTTGTTTCGCATGCTGTTGAAACTAAATCATGTATATCACAAGTATTTGAAGCTATATCATTTGTTTCGCATGGATTCGAAGATTAGCCTCCTACTTCGCATTGATTAGATGCTAAATCATGTGTTTAGCATGGGTTTGAAGCTAACTCGTTTGTTTCGCCTGCATTTGAAGCCATATCACTTATATTTTCAAGTATGTGAAGCTAAATCATTCGTTTTGCATGGATTTGAAGCTAAGCCATCAACTTCGCATTGATTTGAAGCTAAATCATGTGTTTCGTATGGATATGAAGTTATCTCGTTTGTTTCGCATGCAGTTGAAGCTAAATCATGTATATCACAAGTATTTGAAGCTAAACCATTTGTTTCGCATGGATTCGAAAATAAGCCTTCTACTTCGCATTGATTTTAATCTAAATCATGTGTTTCGCATGGATTTGAAGCTAACTCGTTTGTTTCGCATACTGTTGAAGCTAAATCATGCATATCACAAGTATTTGAAGCTAAACCATTTGTTTCGAATGGATTCGAAGATAAGCCTCCTACTTCGCATTGATTTGAAGCTAAATCTTGTGTTTCGCATGGATTTGAAGCTAACTCGTTTGTTTCGCATGCTGTTGAAGCTAAGTCATTTATATCACAAGTATTTGCGGCTAAACCATTTGTTTCGCATGGATTCGAAGATAACCCTTCTACTTCGCTTTGATTAGAAGCTAAATCATGTGTTTCGCATGGATTTGAAGCTAACTCGTTTGTTTCGCATGCTGTTGAAACTAAATCATGTATATCACAAGTATTTGAAGCTATATCATTTGTTTCGCATGGATTCGAAGATTAGCCTTCTACTTCGCATTGATTAGATGCTAAATCATGTGTTTAGCATGGGTTTGAAGCTAACTCGTTTGTTTCGCCTGCATTTGAAGCTATATCACTTATATTCACAAGTATGTGAAGCTAAATCATTCGTTTCGCATGGATTTGAAGCAAAGCCATCAACTTCGCGTTGACTTGATACTAAATCATGTTTTTCATTTGGACTTGAAGCTAACTCGTTTGTTTAGCATGTTGTTGAAGCTAAATCATGTATATCACAAGTATTTGAAGCTATATCATATGTTTCGCATGGATTCGAAGATAACCCTTCTAATTCGCATTGATTTGAAGCAAAATCATGTGTTTCGCATGGATTTGAAGCTAACTCGTATGTTTCGCATGCTGTTGAAGCTAAGTCATGTAAATCACAAGTATTTGCGGCTAAACCATTTGTTTCGCATGGATTCGAAGGTAACCCTTCTACTTCGCTTTGATTTGAAGCTAAATCATGTGTTTCGCATGGATTTGAAGCTAACTCGTTTGTTTCTCATGCTGTTGAAGCTAAATCATGTATATCACAAGTATTTGAAGCTAAACCATTTGTTTCGCATGGATTCGAAGATAAGCCTCCTACTTCGCATTGATTTGAAGCTAAATCATGTGTTCGCAAGGATTTGAAGCTAACTCGTTTGCTTCGCATGCTGTTGAAGCTAAATCAAGTGTATCACAAGTATTTGAAGCTAAACCATTTGTTTCGCATGGATTCGAAGATCAGCCTTCTACTTCGCATTGATTGGAAGCTAAATCATGTGTTTCGCATGGATTTGAAGCTAACTCGTTTGTTTCGCATGCTGTTGAAACTAAATCATGTATATCACAAGTATTTGAAGCTATATCATTTGTTTCGCATGGATTCGAAGATTTGCCTCCTACTTCGCATTGATTAGATGCTAAATCATGTGTTTAGCATGGGTTTGAAGCTAACTCGTTTGTTTCGCCTGCATTTGAAGCCATATCACTTATATTTTCAAGTATGTGAAGCTAAATCATTCGTTTTGCATGGATTTGAAGCTAAGCCATCAACTTCGCATTGATTTGAAGCTAAATCATGTGTTTCGTATGGATATGAAGTTATCTCGTTTGTTTCGCATGCAGTTGAAGCTAAATCATGTATATCACAAGTATTTGAAGCTAAACCATTTGTTTCGCATGGATTCGAAAATAAGCCTTCTACTTCGCATTGATTTTAATCTAAATCATGTGTTTCGCATGGATTTGAAGCTAACTCGTTTGTTTCGCATACTGTTGAAGCTAAATCATGCATATCACAAGTATTTGAAGCTAAACCATTTGTTTCGAATGGATTCGAAGATAAGCCTCCTACTTCGCATTGATTTGAAGCTAAATCTTGTGTTTCGCATGGATTTGAAGCTAACTCGTTTGTTTCGCATGCTGTTGAAGCTAAGTCATTTATATCACAAGTATTTGCGGCTAAACCATTTGTTTCGCATGGATTCGAAGATAACCCTTCTACTTCGCTTTGATTAGAAGCTAAATCATGTGTTTCGCATGGATTTGAAGCTAACTCGTTTGTTTCGCATGCTGTTGAAACTAAATCATGTATATCACAAGTATTTGAAGCTATATCATTTGTTTCGCATGGATTCGAAGATTAGCCTTCTACTTCGCATTGATTAGATGCTAAATCATGTGTTTAGCATGGGTTTGAAGCTAACTCGTTTGTTTCGCCTGCATTTGAAGCTATATCACTTATATTCACAAGTATGTGAAGCTAAATCATTCGTTTCGCATGGATTTGAAGCAAAGCCATCAACTTCGCGTTGACTTGATACTAAATCATGTTTTTCATTTGGACTTGAAGCTAACTCGTTTGTTTAGCATGTTGTTGAAGCTAAATCATGTATATCACAAGTATTTGAAGCTATATCATATGTTTCGCATGGATTCGAAGATAACCCTTCTAATTCGCATTGATTTGAAGCATAATCATGTGTTTCGCATGGATTTGAAGCTAACTCGTATGTTTCGCATGCTGTTGAAGCTAAGTCATGTATATCACAAGTATTTGCGGCTAAACCATTTGTTTCGCATGGATTCAAAGGTAACCCTTCTACTTCGCATTGATTTGAAGCTAAATCATGTGTTTCGCATGGATTTGAAGCTAACTCGTTTGTTTCTCATGCTGTTGAAGCTAAATCATGTATATCACAAGTATTTGCGGCTAAACCATTTGTTTCGCATGGATTCGAAGGTAACCCTTCTACTTCGCATTGATTTTAATCTAAATCATGTGTTTCGCATGGATTTCAAGCTAACTCGTTTGTTTCGCATGCTGTTGAAGCTAAATCATGTATATCACAAGTATTTGAAGCTAAACCATTTGTTTCGCATGGATTCGAAGATAAGCCTCCTACTTCGCATTGATTTGAAGCTAAATCATGTGTTCGCATGGATTTGAAGCTAACTCGTTTGCTTCGCATGCTGTTGAAGCTAAATCAAGTGTATCACAAGTATTTGAAGCTATACCATTTGTTTCGCATGGATTCGAAGATCAGCCTTCTACTTCGCATTGATTAGATTCTAAATCATGTGTTTCGCATGGATTTGAAGCTAACTCGTTTGTTTCGCATGCTGTTGAAACTAAATCATGTATATCACAAGTATTTGAAGCTATATCATTTGTTTCGCATGGATTCGAAGATTAGCCTTCTACTTCGCATTGATTAGATGCTAAATCATGTGTTTAGCATGGGTTTGAAGCTAACTCGTTTGTTTCGCCTGCATTTGAAGCTATATCACTTATATTCACAAGTATGTGAAGCTAAATCATTCGTTTCGCATGGATTTGAAGCAAAGCCATCAACTTCGCGTTGACTTGATACTAAATCATGTTTTTCGTTTGGACTTGAAGCTAACTCGTTTGTTTAGCATGTTGTTGAAGCTAAATCATGTATATCACAAGTATTTGAAGCTATATCATATGTTTCGCATGGATTCGAAGATAACCCTTCTACTTCGCATTGATTTTAATCTAAGTCATGTGTTTCGCATGGATTTCAAGCTAACTCGTTTGTTTCGCATGCTGTTGAAGCTAAATCATGTATATCACAAGTATTTGAAGCTAAACCATTTGCTTCGCATGGATTCGAAGATCAGCCTTCTACATCGCATTGATTAGATGCTAAATCATGTGTTTCGCATGGGTTTGAAGCTAACTCGTTTGTTCCGCCTGCATTTGAAGCCATATCACTTATATTTTCAAGTATGTGAAGCTAAATCAATCGTTTTGCATGGATTTGAAGCTAAGCCATCAACTTCGCGTTGACTTGATGCTAATTCATGTGTTTCGCATGGATTTGAAGCTAACTCGTTTGTTTCGCAGGCAGTTGAAGCTGAATCATGTATATCAAAAGTATTTGAAGCTAAACTATTCGTTTCGCATGGATTCGAAGATAAGCCTTCCACTTCGCATTGATTTGAAGCTAAATCATGTGTTTCGCATGGATTTGAAGCTAACTCGTATGTTTCGCATGCTGTTGAAGCTAAGTCATGTATATCACAAGTATTTGCGGCTAAACCATTTGTTTCGCATGGATTCAAAGGTAACCTTTCTACTTCGCATTGATTTGAAGCTAAATCATGTGTTTCGCATGGATTTGAAGCTAACTCGTTTGTTTCTCATGCTGTTGAAGCTAAATCATGTATATCACAAGTATTTGCGGCTAAACCATTTGTTTCGCATGGATTCGAAGGTAACCCTTCTACTTCGCATTGATTTTAATCTAAATCATGTGTTTCGCATGGATTTCAAGCTAACTCGTTTGTTTCGCATGCTGTTGAAGCTAAATCATGTATATCACAAGTATTTGAAGCTAAACCATTTGTTTCGCATGGATTCGAAGATAAGCCTCCTACTTCGCATTGATTTGAAGCTAAATCATGTGTTCGCATGGATTTGAAGCTAACTCGTTTGCTTCGCATGCTGTTGAAACTAAATCATGTATATCACAAGTATTTGAAGCTATATCATTTGTTTCGCATGGATTCGAAGATTAGCCTTCTACTTCGCATTGATTAGATGCTAAATCATGTGTTTAGCATGGGTTTGAAGCTAACTCGTTTGTTTCGCCTGCATTTGAAGCTATATCACTTATATTCACAAGTATGTGAAGCTAAATCATTCGTTTCGCATGGATTTGAAGCAAAGCCATCAACTTCGCGTTGACTTGATACTAAATCATGTTTTTCGTTTGGACTTGAAGCTAACTCGTTTGTTTAGCATGTTGTTGAAGCTAAATCATGTATATCACAAGTATTTGAAGCTATATCATATGTTTCGCATGGATTCGAAGATAACCCTTCTACTTCGCATTGATTTTAATCTAAGTCATGTGTTTCGCATGGATTTCAAGCTAACTCGTTTGTTTCGCATGCTGTTGAAGCTAAATCATGTATATCACAAGTATTTGAAGCTAAACCATTTGCTTCGCATGGATTCGAAGATCAGCCTTCTACATCGCATTGATTAGATGCTAAATCATGTGTTTCGCATGGGTTTGAAGCTAACTCGTTTGTTCCGCCTGCATTTGAAGCCATATCACTTATATTTTCAAGTATGTGAAGCTAAATCAATCGTTTTGCATGGATTTGAAGCTAAGCCATCAACTTCGCGTTGACTTGATGCTAATTCATGTGTTTCGCATGGATTTGAAGCTAACTCGTTTGTTTCGCAGGCAGTTGAAGCTGAATCATGTATATCAAAAGTATTTGAAGCTAAACTATTCGTTTCGCATGGATTCGAAGATAAGCCTTCCACTTCGCATTGATTTGAAGCTAAATCATGTGTTCCGCATGGATTTGAAGCTGACTCGTTTGTTTCGCATGCAGTTGAAGCTGAATCATGTATATCACAAGTATTTGCGGCTAAACCATTTGTTTCGCATGGATTCGAAGATAAGCCTCCTACTTCGCATTGATTTGAAGCTAAATCATGTGTTTCGCATGAATTTGAAGCTGACTCGTTTGTTTCGCATGCAGTTGAAGCTGAATCATGTATATCACAAGTATTTGAAGCTAAACCATTTGTTTCTCATGGATTCGAAGATAAGCCTCCTACTTCGCATTGATTTGAAGCTAAATCATGTGTTCGCATGGATTTGAAGCTAACTCGTTTGCTTCGCATGCTGTTGAAGCTAAATCAAGTGTGTCACAAGTATTTGAAGCTAAACCATTTGTTTCGCATGGATTCGAAGATCAGCCTTCTACTTCGCATTGATTAGATGCTAAATCATGTGTTTCGCATGGATTTGAAGCTAACTCGTTTGTTTCGCATGCTGTTGAAACTAAATCATGTATATCACAAGTATTTGAAGCTATATCATTTGTTTCGCATGGATTCGAAGATTAGCCTTCTACTTCGCATTGATTAGATGCTAAATCATGTGTTTCGCATGGATTTGAAGCTAACTCGTTTGTTTCGCATGCTGTTGAAACTAAATCATGTATATCACAAGTATTTGAAGCTATATCATTTGTTTCGCATGGATTCGAAGATTAGCCTTCTACTTCGCATTGATTAGATGCTAAATCATGTGTTTAGCATGGGTTTGAAGTTAACTCGTTTGTTTCGCCTGCATTTGAAGCTATATCACTTATATTCACAAGTATGTGAAGCTAAATCATTCGTTTCGCATGGATTTGAAGCAAAGCCATCAACTTCGCGTTGACTTGATACTAAATCATGTTTTTCGTTTGGACTTGAAGCTAACTCGTTTGTTTAGCATGTTGTTGATGCTAAATCATGTATATCACAAGTATTTGAAGCTATATCATATGTTTCGCATGGATTCGAAGCTAACTCGTTTGTTTCGCAGGCAGTTGAAGCTGAATCATGTATATCAAAAGTACTTGAAGCTAAACTATTCGTTTCCCATGGATTCGAAGATAAGCCTTCCACTTCGCATTGATTTGAAGCTAAACCATGTGTTTCGTATGGATATGAAGTTATCTCGTTTGTTTCGCAAGCAGTTGAAGCTGAATCATGTATATCAAAAGTACTTGAAGCTAAACTATTCGTTTCCCATGGATTCGAAGATAAGCCTTCCACTTCGCATTGATTTGAAGCTAAACCATGTGTTTCGTATGGATATGAAGTTATCTCGTTTGTTTCGCATGCAGTTGAAGCTAAATCATGTTTATCACAAGTATTTGAAGCTAAACCATTTGTTTCGCATGGATTCGAAAATAAGCCTTCTACTTCGCATTGATTTTAATCTAAATCATGTGTTTCGCATGGATTTGAAGCTAACTCGTTTGTTTCGCATGCTGTTGAAGCTAAGTCATGTATATCACAAGTATTTGCGGCTAAACCATTTGTTTCGCATGGATTCGAATGTAACCCTTCTACTTCGCATTGATTTGAAGCTAAATCATGTGTTTCGCATGGATTTGAATCTAACTCGTTTGTTTCGCATGCTGTTGAAACTAAATCATGTATATCACAAGTATTTGAAGCCAAACCATTTGCTTCGCATGGATTCGAAAATCAGCCTTTTACTTCGCATTGATTAGATGCTAAATCATGTGTTTCGCATGGATTTGAAGCTAACTCGTTTGTTTCGCATGCTGTTGAAACTAAATCATGTATATCACAAGTATTTGAAGCTAAACCATTTGCTTCGCATGGATTCGAAAATCAGCCTTCTACTTCGCATTGATTAGATGCTAAATCATGTGTTTCGCATGGATTTGAAGCTAACTCGTTTGTTTCGCATGCTATTGAAACTAAATCATGTATATCACAAGTATTTGCGGCTAAACCATTTGTTTCGCATGGATTCGAAGGTAACCCTTCTACTTCGCATTGATTAGATGCTAAATCATGTGTTTAGCATGGATTTGAAGCTAACTCGTTTGTTTCGCATGCTGTTGAAACTAAATCATGTATATCACAAGTATTTGAAGCTATATCATTTGTTTCGCATGGATTCGAAGATTAGCCTCCTACTTCGCATTGATTAGATGCTAAATCATGTGTATAGCATGGGTTTGAAGCTAACTCGTTTGTTTCGCCTGAATTTGAAGCCATATCACTTATAATTTCAAGTATGTGAAGCTAAATCATTCGTTTTGCATGGATTTGAAGCTAAGCCATCAACTTCGCATTGACTTGATGCTAATTCATGTGTTTCGCATGGATTTGAAGCTAACTCGTTTGTTTCGCAGGCAGTTGAAGCTGAATCATGTATATCAAAAGTATTTGAAGCTAAACTATTCGTTTCGCATGGATTCGAAGATAAGCCTTCCACTTCGCATTGATTTGAAGCTAAATCATGTGTTTCGTATGGATATGAAGTTATCTCGTTTGTTTCGCATGCAGTTGAAGCTAAATCATGTATATCACAAGTATTTGAAGCTAAACCATTTGTTTCGCATGGATTCGAAAATAAGCCTTCTACTTCGCATTGATTTTAATCTAAATGATGTGTTTCGCAAGGATTTGAATCTAACTCGTTTGTTTCGCATGCTGTTGAAACTAAATCATGTATATCAAAAGTATTTGAAGCTAAACCATTTGTTTCGCATGGATTCGAAAATAAGCCTTCTACTTCGCATTGATTTTAATCTAAATCATGTGTTTCGCATGGATTTGAAGCTAACTCGTTTGTTTCGCATGCTGTTGAAGCTAAGTCATGTATATCACAAGTATTTGCGGCTAAACCATTTGTTTCGCATGGATTCGAAGGTAACCCTTCTACTTCGCATTGATTTGAAGCTAAATCATGTGTTTCGCATGGATTTGAATCTAACTCGTTTGTTTCGCATGCTGTTGAAACTAAATCATGTATATCACAAGTATTTGAAGCTAAACAATTTGCTTCGCATGGATTCGAAAATCAGCCTTCTACTTCGCATTGATTACATGCTAAATCATGTGTGTCGCATGGATTTGAAGCTAACTCGTTTGTTTCGCATGCTGTTGAAACTAAATCATGTATTTCACAAGTATTTGAAGCTATATCATTTGTTTCGCATGGATTCGAAGATTAGCCTCCTACTTCGCATTGATTAGATGCTAAATCATGTGTTTAGCATGGATTTGAAGCTAACTCGTTTGTTTCGCCTGCATTTGAAGCCATATCACTTATATTTTCAAGTATGTGAAGCTAAATCATTCGTTTTGCATGGATTTGAAGCTAACTCGTTTGTTTCGCAGGCAGTTGAAGCTGAATCATGTATATCAAAAGTATTTGAAGCTAAACTATTGATTTCCCATGGATTCGAAGATAAGCCTTCCACTACGCATTGATTTGAAGCTAAAACATGTGTTTCGTATGGATATGAAGTTATCTCGTTTGTTTCGCATGCAGTTGAAGCTAAATCATGTATATCACAAGTATTTGAAGCTAAACCATTTGTTTCGCATGGATTCGAAAATAAGCCTTCTACTTCGCATTGATTTTAATCTAAATCATGTGTTTCGCATGGATTTGAAGCTAACTCGTTTGTTTCGCATGCTGTTGAAGATAAGTCATGTATATCACAAGTATTTGCGGCTAAACCATTTGTTTCGCATGGATTCGAATGTAACCCTTCTACTTCGCATTGATTTGAAGCTAAATCATGTGTTTCGCATGGATACAAAGATTAGCCTTCTACTTCGCATTGATTAGATGCTAAATCATGTGTTTAGCATGGGTTTGAAGCTAACTCGTTTGTTTCGCATGCTGTTGAAGCTAAGTCATGTATATCACAAGTATTTGCGGCTAAACCATTTGTTTCGCATGGATTCGAAGGTAACCCTTCTACTTCGCATTGATTTGAAGCTAAATCATGTGTTTCGCATGGATTTGAATCTAACTCGTTTGTTTCGCATGCTGTTGAAACTAAATCATGTATATCACAAGTATTTGAAGCTAAACCATTTGCTTCGCATGGATTCGAAGATCAGCCTTCTACTTCGCATTGATTAGATGCTAAATCATGTGTTTCGCATGGGCTTGAAGCTAACTCGTTTGCTTCGCATGCTGTTGAAGCTAAATCAAGTGTATCACAAGTATTTGATGCTAAACCATTTGTTTCGCATGGATTCGAAGGTAACCCTTCCACTTCGCATTGATTTTAATCTAAATCATGTGTTTCGCATGGATTTCAAGCTAACTCGTTTGTTTCGCATGCTGTTGAAGCTAAATCATGTATATCACAAGTATTTGAAGCTATATCATTTGTTTCGCATGGATTCGAAGATTAGCCTTCTACTTCGAATTGATTAGATGCTAAATCATGTGTTTAGCATGGGTTTGAAGCTAACTCGTTTGTTTCGCCTGCATTTGAAGCTATATCACTTATATTCACAAGTATGTGAAGCTAAATCATTCGTTTCGCATGGATTTGAAGCAAAGCCATCAACTTCGCGTTGACTTGATACTAAATCATGTTTTTCGTTTGGACTTGAAGCTAACTCGTTTGTTTAGCATGTTGTTGAAGCTAAATCATGTATATCACAAGTATTTGAAGCTATATCATATGTTTCGCATGGATTCGAAGATAACCCTTCTAATTCGCATTGATTTGAAGCTAAATCATGTGTTTCGCATGGATTTGAAGCTAACTCGTTTGTTTCGCATGCTGTTGAAACTAAATCATGTATATCACAAGTATTTGAAGCTATATCATTTGTTTCGCATGGATTCGAAGATTAGCCTCCTACTTCGCATTGATTAGATGCTAAATCATGTGTATAGCATGGGTTTGAAGCTAACTCGTTTGTTTCGCCTGCATTTGAAGCCATATCACTTATATTTTCAAGTATGTGAAGCTAAATCATTCGTTTTGCATGGATTTGAAGCTAAGCCATCAACTTCGCATTGACTTGATGCTAATTCATGTGTTTCGCATGGATTTGAAGCTAACTCGTTTGTTTCGCAGGCAGTTGAAGCTGAATCATGTATATCAAAAGTATTTGAAGCTAAACTATTCGTTTCGCATGGATTCGAAGATAAGCCTTCCACTTCGCATTGATTTGAAGCTAAATCATGTGTTTCGTAAGGATATGAAGTTATCTCGTTTGTTTCGCATGCAGTTGAAGCTAAATCATGTATATCACAAGTATTTGAAGCTAAACCATTTGTTTCGCATGGATTCGAAAATAAGCCTTCTACTTCGCATTGATTTTAATCTAAATCATGTGTTTCGCATGGATTTGAAGCTAACTCGTTTGTTTCGCATACTGTTGAAGCTAAATCATGCATATCACAAGTATTTGAAGCTAAACCATTTGTTTCGCATGGATTCGAAGATAAGCCTCCTACTTCGCATTGATTTGAAGCTAAATCATGTGTTCGCATGGATTTGAAGCTAACTCGTTTGTTTCGCATGCTGTCGAAGCTAAGTCATGTATATCACAAGTATTTGCGGCTAAACCATTTGTTTCGCATGGATTCGAAGGTAACCCTTCTACTTCGCATTGATTTGAAGCTAAATCATGTGTTTCGCATGGATTTGAATCTAACTCGTTTGTTTCGCATGCTGTTGAAACTAAATCATGTATATCACAAGTATTTGAAGCTAAACCATTTGTTTCGCATGGATTCGAAAATAAGCCTTCTACTTCGCATTGATTTTAATCTAAATCATGTGTTTCGCATGGATTTGAAGCTAACTCGTTTGTTTCGCATGCTGTTGAAGCTAAGTCATGTATATCACAAGTATTTGCGGCTAAACCATTTGTTTCGCATGGATTCGAATGTAACCCTTCTACTTCGCATTGATTTGAAGCTAAATCATGTGTTTCGCATGGATTTGAATCTAACTCGTTTGTTTCGCATGCTGTTGAAACTAAATCATGTATATCACAAGTATTTGAAGCCAAACCATTTGCTTCGCATGGATTCGAAAATCAGCCTTTTACTTCGCATTGATTAGATGCTAAATCATGTGTTTCGCATGAATTTGAAGCTAACTCGTTTGTTTCGCATGCTGTTGAAACTAAATCATGTATATCACAAGTATTTGAAGCTAAACCATTTGTTTCGCATGGATTCGAAAATAAGCCTCCTACTTCGCATTGATTTTAATCTAAATCATGTGTTTCGCATGGATTTGAAGCTAACTCGTTTGTTTCGCATGCTGTTGAAGCTAAGTCATGTATATCACAAGTATTTGCGGCTAAACCATTTGTTTCGCATGGATTCGAATGTAACCCTTCTACTTCGCATTGATTTGAAGCTAAATCATGTGTCTCGCATGGATTTGAATCTAACTCGTTTGTTTCGCATGCTGTTGAAACTAAATCATGTATATCACAAGTATTTGAAGCCAAACCAATTGCTTCGCATGGATTCGAAAATCAGCCTTTTACTTCGCATTGATTAGATGCTAAATCATGTGTTTCGCATGGATTTGAAGCTAACTCGTTTGTTTCGCATGCTGTTGAAACTAAATCATGTATATCACAAGTATTTGAAGCTATATCATTTGTTTCGCATGGATTCGAAGATTAGCCTCCTACTTCGCATTGATTAGATGCTAAATCATGTGTTTAGCATGGATTTGAAGCTAACTCGTTTGTTTCGCCTGCATTTGAAGCCATATCACTTATATTTTCAAGTATGTGAAGCTAAATCATTCGTTTTGCATGGATTTGAAGCTAAGCCATCAACTTCGCATTGACTTGATGCTAATTCATGTGTTTCGCATGGATTTGAAGCTAACTCGTTTGTTTCGCAGGCAGTTGAAGCTGAATCATGTATATCAAAAGTATTTGAAGCTAAACTATTCGTTTCCCATGGATTCGAAGATAAGCCTTCCACTACGCATTGATTTGAAGCTAAATCATGTGTTTCGTATGGATATGAAGTTATCTCGTTTGTTTCGCATGCAGTTGAAGCTAAATCATGTATATCACAAGTATTTGAAGCTAAACCATTTGTTTCGCATGGATTCGAAAATAAGCCTTCTACTTCGCATTGATTTTAATCTAAATCATGTGTTTCGCATGGATTTGAAGCTAACTCGTTTGTTTCGCATACTGTTGAAGCTAAATCATGCATATCACAAGTATTTGAAGCTAAACCATTTGTTTCGCATGGATTCGAAGATAAGCCTCCTACTTCGCATTGATTTGAAGCTAAATCATGTGTTCGCATGGATTTGAAGCTAACTCGTTTGTTTCGCATGCTGTTGAAGCTAAGTCATGTATATCACAAGTATTTGCGGCTAAACCATTTGTTTCGCATGGATTCGAAGGTAACCCTTCTACTTCGCATTGATTTGAAGCTAAATCATGTGTTTCGCATGGATTTGAATCTAACTCGTTTGTTTCGCATGCTGTTGAAACTAAATCATGTATATCACAAGTATTTGAAGCTAAACCATTTGTTTCGCATGGATTCGAAAATAAGCCTTCTACTTCGCATTGATTTTAATCTAAATCATGTGTTTCGCATGGATTTGAAGCTAACTCGTTTGTTTCGCATGCTGTTGAAGCTAAGTCATGTATATCACAAGTATTTGCGGCTAAACCATTTGTTTCGCATGGATTCGAATGTAACCCTTCTACTTCGCATTGATTTGAAGCTAAATCATGTGTTTCGCATGGATTTGAATCTAACTCGTTTGTTTCGCATGCTGTTGAAACTAAATCATGTATATCACAAGTATTTGAAGCCAAACCATTTGCTTCGCATGGATTCGAAAATCAGCCTTTTACTTCGCATTGATTAGATGCTAAATCATGTGTTTCGCATGGATTTCAAGCTAACTCGTTTGTTTCGCATGCTGTTGAAGCTAAATCATGTATATCACAAGTATTTGAAGCTATATCATTTGTTTCGCATGGATACAAAAATTAGCCTTCTACTTCGCATTGATTAGATGCTAAATCATGTGTTTAGCATGGGTTTGAAGCTAACTCGTTTGTTTCGCATGCTGTTGAAGCTAAGTCATGTATATCACAAGTATTTGCGGCTAAACCATTTGTTTCGCATGGATTCGAAGGTAACCCTTCTACTTCGCATTGATTTGAAGCTAAATCATGTGTTTCGCATGGATTTGAAACTAACTCGTTTGTTTCGCATGCTGTTGAAACTAAATCATGTATATCTCAAGTATTTGAAGCTAAACCATTTGCTTCGCATGGATTCGAAGATCAGCCTTCTACTTCGCATTGATTAGATGCTAAATCATGTGTTTCGCATGGGCTTGAAGCTAACTCGTTTGCTTCGCATGCTGTTGAAGCTAAATCAAGTGTATCACAAGTATTTGATGCTAAACCATTTGTTTCGCATGGATTCGAAGGTAACCCTTCTACTTCGCATTGATTTTAATCTAAATCATGTGTTTCGCATGGATTTCAAGCTAACTCGTTTGTTTCGCATGCTGTTGAAGCTAAATCATGTATATCACAAGTATTTGAAGCTATATCATTTGTTTCGCATGGATTCGAAGATTAGCCTTCTACTTCGCATTGATTAGATGCTAAATCATGTGTTTAGCATGGGTTTGAAGCTAACTCGTTTGTTTCGCCTGCATTTGAAGCTATATCACTTATATTCACAAGTATGTGAAGCTAAATCATTCGTTTCGCATGGATTTGAAGCAAAGCCATCAACTTCGCGTTGACTTGATACTAAATCATGTTTTTCGTTTGGACTTGAAGCTAACTCGTTTGTTTAGCATGTTGTTGAAGCTAAATCATGTATATCACAAGTATTTGAAGCTAAACCATTTGTTTCGCATGGATTCGAAAATCAGCCTTCTACTTCGCATTGATTTGAAGCTAAATCATGTGTTTCGTATGGATATGAAGTTATCTCGTTTGTTTCGCATGCAGTTGAAGCTAAATCATGTATATCACAAGTATTTGAAGCTAAACCATTTGTTTCGCATGGATTCGAAAATAAGCCTTCTACTTCGCATTGATTTTAATCTAAATCATGTGTTTCGCATGGATTTGAAGCTAACTCGGTTGTTTCGCATGCTGTTGAAGCTAAGTCATGTATATCACAAGTATTTGCGGCTAAACCATTTGTGTCGCATGGATTCGAATGTAACCCTTCTACTTCGCATTGATTTGAAGCTAAATCATGTGTTTCGCATGGATTTGAATCTAACTCGTTTGTTTCGCATGCTGTTGAAACTAAATCATGTATATCACAAGTATTTGAAGCCAAACCATTTGCTTCGCATGGATTCGAAAATCAGCCTTTTACTTCGCATTGATTAGATGCTAAATCATGTGTTTCGCATGGATTTGAAGCTAACTCGTTTGTTTCGCATGCTGTTGAAACTAAATCATGTATATCACAAGTATTTGAAGCTAAACCATTTGCTTCGCATGGATTCGACAATCAGCCTTCTACTTCGCATTGATTAGATGCTAAATCATGTGTTTCGCATGGATTTGAAGCTAACTCGTTTGTTTCGCATGCTGTTGAAGCTAAATCATGTATATCACAAGTATTTGAAGCTAAACCATTTGCTTCGCATGGATTCGAAAATCAGCCTTCTACTTCGCATTGATTAGATGCTAAATCATGTGTTTCGCATGGATTTGAAGCTAACTCGTTCGTTTCGCATGCTGTTGAAACTAAATCATGTATATCACAAGTATTTGAAGCTATATCATTTGTTTCGCATGGATTCGAAGATTAGCCTCCTACTTCGCATTGATTAGATGCTAAATCATGTGTTTAGCATGGGTTTGAAGCTAACTCGTTTGTTTCGCCTGCATTTGAAGCCATATCACTTATATTTTCAAGTATGCGAAGCTAAATCATTCGTTTTGCATGGATTTGAAGCTAAGCCATCAACTTCGCATTGACTTGATGCTAATTCATGTGTTTCGCATGGATTTGAAGCTAACTCGTTTGTTTCGCAGGCAGTTGAAGCTGAATCATGTATATGAAAAGTATTTGAAGCTAAACTATTCGTTTCCCATGGATTCGAAGATAAGCCTTCCACTTCGCATTGATTTGAAGCTAAATCATGTGTTTCGTATGGATTTGAAGCTAACTCGTTTGCTTCGCATGCTGTTGAAGCTAAATCAAGTATATCACAAGTATTTGAAGCTAAACCATTTGTTTCGCATGGATTCGAAGATAAGCCTCCTACTTCGCATTGATTTGAAGCTAAATCATGTGTTCGCATGGATTTGAAGCTAACTCGTTTGCTTCGCATGCTGTTGAAGCTAAATCAAGTATATCACAAGTATTTGAAGCTAAACCATTTGTTTCGCATGGATTCGTAGATCAGCCTTCTACTTCGCATTGATTAGATTCTAAATCATGTGTTTCGCATGGATTTGAAGCTAACTCGTTTGTTTCGCATGCTGTTGAAACTAAAACATGTATATCACAAGTATTTGAAGCTATATCATTTGTTTCGCATGGTTTCGAAGATTAGCCTTCTACTTCGCATTGATTAGATGCTAAATCATGTGTTTCGCATGGATTTGAAGCTAACTCGTTTGTTTCGCATGCTGTTGAAGCTAAGTCATGTAAATCACAAGTATTTGAAGCTAAACCATTTGTTTCGCATGGATTCGAAGATAAGCCTTCCACTTCGCATTCATTTGAAGCTAAATCATGTGTTTCGCATGGATTTGAAGCTAACTCGTTTGTTTCGCATGCTGTTGAAGCTAAGTCATGTAAATCACAAGTATTTGAAGCTAAACCATTTGTTTCGCATGGATTCGAAGATAAGCCTTCCACTTCGCATTCATTTGAAGCTAAATCATGTGTTCCGCATGGATTTGAAGCTAACTCGATTGTTTCGCATGCAGTTGAAGCTGAATCATGTATATCACAAGTATTTGCGGCTAAACCATTTGTTTCGCATGGATTCGAAGATAACCCTTCTAATTCGCATTGATTTGAAGCTAAATCATGTGTTTCGCATGGATTTGAAGCTAACTCGTTTGTTTCGCATGCTGTTGAAGCTAAGTCATGTAAATCACAAGTATTTGAAGCTAAACCATTTGTTTCGCATGGATTCGAAGATAAGCCTTCCACTTCGGATTCATTTGAAGCTAAATCATGTGTTCCGCATGGATTTGAAGCTAACTCGTTTGTTTCGCATGCAGTTGAAGCTGAATCATGTATATCACAAGTATTTGCGGCTAAACCATTTGTTTCGCATGGATTCGAAGGTAACACTTCCACTTCGCATTGATTTGAAGCTAAATCATGCGTTTCGCATGGATTTGAAGCTAACTCGTTTGTTTCGCATTCTGTTGAAGCTAAATCATGCATATCACAAGTATTTGAAGCTAAACCATTTGTTTCGCATGGATTCGAAGATAAGCCTCCTACTTCGCATTGATTTGAAGCTAAATCATGTGTTCGCATGGATTTGAAGCTACCTCGTTTGTTTCGCATGCTGTTAAAGCTAAATCATGTATATCACAAGTATTTGAAGCTAAACCATTCGATTCGCATGGATTCGAAGGTCAGCCTTCTACTTCGCATTGATTAGATGCTAAATCATGTGTTTCGCATGGGTTTGAAGCTAACTCGTTTGTTTCGCCTGCCTTTGAAGCCATATCACTTATATTTTCAAGTATGTGAAGCTAAATCATTCGTTTTGCATGGATTTGAAGCTAAGCCATCAACTTCGCGTTGACTTGATGCTAATTCTTGTGTTTCGCATGGATTTGAAGCTAACTCGTTTGTTTCGCAGGCAGTTGAAGCTGAATCATGTATATCAAAAGTATTTGAAGCTAAACTATTCGTTTCGCATGGATTCGAAGATAAGCCTTCCACTTCGCATTGATTTGAAGCTAAATCATGTGTTCCGCATGGATTTGAAGCTGACTCGTTTGTTTCGCATGCAGTTGAAGCTGAATCATGTATATCACAAGTATTTGCGGTTAAACCATTTGTTTCGCATGGATTCGAAGGTAACCCTTCTACTTCGCATTGATTTTAATCTAAATCATGTGTTTCGCATGGATTTGAAGCTAACTCGTTTGTTTCGCACGCTGTTGAAGCTAAATCATGTATATCACAAGTATTTGAAGCTAAACCATTTGTTTCGCATGGATTCGAAGATAAGCCTCCTACTTCGCATTGATTTGAAGCTAAATCATGTGTTCGCATGGATTTGAAGATTAGCCTTCTACTTCGCATTGATTAGATGCTAAATCATGTGTTTAGCATGGGTTTGAAGCTAACTCATTTGTTTCGCCTGCATTTGAAGCTATATCACTTATATTCACAAGTATGTGAAGCTAAATCATTCGTTTCGCATGGATTTGAAGCAAAGCCATCAACTTCGCGTTGACTTGATACTAAATCATGTTTTTCGTTTGGACTTGAAGCTAACTCGTTTGTTTCGCATGCTGTTGAAACTAAATCATGTATATCACAAGTATTTGAAGCGAAACCATTTGCTTCGCATGGATTCTAAAATCAGCCTTTTACTTCGCATTGATTAGATGCTAAGTCATGTGTTTCGCATGGATTTGAAGCTAACTCGTATGTTTCGCATGCTGTTGAAGCTAAGTCATGTATATCACAAGTATTTGCGGCTAAACCATTTGTTTCGCATGGATTCGAAGGTAACCCTTCTACTTCGCATTGATTTGAAGCTAAATCATGTGTTCGCATGGATTTGAAGCTAACTCGTTTGCTTCGCATGCTGTTGAAGCTAAGTCATGTATATCACAAGTATTTGAAGCTAAACCATTTGTTTCGCATGGATTCGAAGATAACCCTTCTAATTCGCATTGATTTGAAGCTAAATCATGTGTTTCGCATGGATTTGAAGCTAACTCGTTTGTTTCGCATTCTGTTGAAGCTAAATCATGCATATCACAAGTATTTGAAGCTAAACCATTTGTTTCGCATGGATTCGAAGATAAGCCTCCTACTTCGCATTGATTTGAAGCTAAATCATGTGTACGCATGGATTTGAAGCTACCTCGTTTGTTTCGCATGCTGTTAAAGCTAAATCATGTATATCACATGTATTTGAAGCTAAACCATTCGCTTCGCATGGATTCGAAGGTCAGCCTTCTACTTCGCATTGATTAGATGCTAAATCATGTGTTTCGCATGGGTTTGAAGCTAACTCGTTTGTTTCGCCTGCCTTTGAAGCCATATCACTTATATTTTCAAGTATGTGAAGCTAAATCATTCGTTTTGCATGGATTTGAAGCTAAGCCATCAACTTCGCGTTGACTTGATGCTATTTCTTGTGTTTCGCATGGATTTGAAGCTAACTCGTTTGTTTCGCAGGCAGTTGAAGCTGAATCATGTATATCAAAAGTATTTGAAGCTAAACTATTCGTTTCGCATGGATTCGAAGATAAGCCTTCCACTTCGCATTGATTTGAAGCTAAATCATGTGTTCGCATGTACTTGAAGCTACCTCGTTTGTTTCGCATTCTGTTGAAGCTAAATCAAGTGTATCACAAGTATTTGAAGCCAAACCATTTGCTTCGCATGGATTCGAAGATCAGCCTTCTACTTCGCATTTATTAGATGGTAAATCATGCGTTTCGCATGGATTTGAAGCTAACTCGTTTGTTTCGCATACTGTTGAAGCTAAATCATGCATATCACAAGTATTTGAAGCTAAATCATTTGTTTCGCATGGATTCGAAGATAAGCCTCCTACTTCGCATTGATTTGAAGCTAAATCATGTGTTCGCATGGATTTGAAGCTAACTCGTTTGCTTCGCATGCTGTTGAAGCTAAATCAAGTATATCACAAGTATTTGAAGCTAAACCATTTGTTTCGCATGGATTCGTAGATCAGCCTTCCACTTCGCATTGATTTGAAGCTAAATCATGTGTTTCGTATGGATTTGAAGCTAACTCGTTTGCTTCGCATGCTGTTGAAGCTAAATCAAGTATATCACAAGTATTTGAAGCTAAACCATTTGTTTCGCATGGATTCGTAGATCAGCCTTCTACTTCGCATTGATTAGATTCTGAATCATGTGTTTGGCATGGATTTGAAGCTAACTCGTTTGTTTCGCATGCTGTTGAAACTAAAACATGTATATCACAAGTATTTGAAGCTATATCATTTGTTTCGCATGGATTCGAAGATTAGCCTTCTACTTCGCATTGATTAGATGCTAAATCATGAGTTTAGCATGGGTTTGAAGCTAACTCGTTTGTTTCGCCTGCATTTGAAGCTATATCACTTATATTCACAAGTATGTGAAGCTAAATCATTCGTTTCGCATGGATTTGAAGCAAAGCCATCAACTTCGCGTTGACTTGATACTAAATCATGTTTTTCGTTTGGACTTGAAGCTAACTCGTTTGTTTAGCATGTTGTTGAAGCTAACTCATGTATATCACAAGTATTTGAAGCTATATCATATGTTTCGCATGGATTCGAAGATAACCCTTCTAATTCGCATTGATTTGAAGCTAAATCATGTGTTTCGCATGGATTTGAAGCTAACTCGTATGTTTCGCATGCTGTTGAAGCTAAGTCATGTATATCACAAGTATTTGCGGCTAAACCATTTGTTTCGCATGGATTCGAAGGTAACCCTTCTACTTCGCATTGATTTGAAGCTAAATCATGTGTTCGCATGGATTTGAAGCTAACTCGTTTGCTTCGCATGCTGTTGAAGCTAAGTCATGTATATCACAAGTATTTGAAGCTAAATCATTTGTTTCGCATGGATTCGAAGATAACCCTTCTAATTCGCATTGATTTGAAGCTAAATCATGCGTTTCGCATGGATTTGAAGCTAACTCGTTTGTTTCGCATGCTGTTGAAGCTAAGTCATGTATATCACAAGTATTTGAAGCTATATCATTTGTTTCGCATGGATTCGAAGATAAGCCTTCCACTTCGCATTGATTTGAAGCTAAATCATGTGTTTCGTATGGATTTGAAGTTATCTCGTTTGTATCGCATGCAGTTGAAGCTAAATCATGTATATCACAAGTATTTGAAGCTAAACCATTTGTTTCGCATGGATTCGAAAATAAGCCTTCTACTTCGCATTGATTTTAATCTAAATCATGTGTTTCGCATGGATTTGAAGCTAACTCGTTTGTTTCGCATGCTGTTGAAACTAAATCATGTATATCACAAGTATTTGAAGCTAAACCATTTGCTTCGCATGGATTCGAAGATCAGCCTTCTACTTCGCATTGATTAGATGCTAAATCATGTGTTTCGCATGGGCTTGAAGCTAACTCGTTTGCTTCGCATGCTGTTGAAGCTAAATCAAGTGTATCACAAGTATTTGAAGCTAAACCATTTGTTTCGCATGGATTCGAAGGTAACCCTTCTACTTCGCATTGATTTTAATCTAAATCATGTGTTTCGCATGGATTTCAAGCTAACTCGTTTGTTTCGCATGCTGTTGAAGCTAAATCATGTATATCACAAGTATTTGAAGCTATATCATTTGTTTCGCATGGATACAAAGATTAGCCTTCTACTTCGCATTGATTAGATGCTAAATCATGTGTTTAGCATGGGTTTGAAGCTAACTCGTTTGTTTCGCATGCTGTTGAAGCTAAGTCATGTATATCACAAGTATTTGCGGCTAAACCATTTGTTTCGCATGGATTCGAAGGTAACCCTTCTACTTCGCATTGATTTGAAGCTAAATCATGTGTTTCGCATGGATTTGAATCTAACTCGTTTGTTTCGCATGCTGTTGAAACTAAATCATGTATATCACAAGTATTTGAAGCTAAACCATTTGCTTCGCATGGATTCGAAGATCAGCCTTCTACTTCGCATTGATTAGATGCTAAATCATGTGTTTCGCATGGGCTTGAAGCTAACTCGTTTGCTTCGCATGCTGTTGAAGCTAAATCAAGTGTATCACAAGTATTTGATGCTAAACCATTTGTTTCGCATGGATTCGAAGGTAACCCTTCTACTTCGCATTGATTTTAATCTAAATCATGTGTTTCGCATGGATTTCAAGCTAACTCGTTTGTTTCGCATGCTGTTGAAGCTAAATCATGTATATCACAAGTATTTGAAGCTATATCATTTGTTTCGCATGGATTCGAAGATTAGCCTTCTACTTCGCATTGATTAGATGCTAAATCATGTGTTTAGCATGGGTTTGAAGCTAACTCGTTTGTTTCGCCTGCATTTGAAGCTATATCACTTATATTCACAAGTATGTGAAGCTAAATCATTCGTTTCGCATGGATTTGAAGGAAAGCCATCAACTTCGCGTTGACTTGATACTAAATCATGTTTTTCGTTTGGACTTGAAGCTAACTCGTTTGTTTCGCATGCTGTTGAAACTAAATCATGTATATCACAAGTATTTGAAGCCAAACCATTTGCTTCGCATGGATTCGAAAATCAGCCTTTTACTTCGCATTGATTAGATGCTAAGTCATGTGTTTCGCATGGATTTGAAGCTAACTCGTATGTTTCGCATGCTGTTGAAGCTAAGTCATGTATATCACAAGTATTTGCGGCTAAACCATTTGTTTCGCATGGATTCGAAGGTAACCCTTCTACTTCGCATTGATTTGAAGCTAAATCATGTGTTCGCATGGATTTGAAGCTAACTCGTTTGTTTCGCATGCTGTTGAAGCTAAGTCATGTATATCACAAGTATTTGAAGCTAAACCATTTGTTTCGCATGGATTCGAAGATAAACCTTCTAATTCGCATTGATTTGAAGCTAAATCATGTGTTTCGCATGGATTTGAAGCTAACTCGTTTGTTTCGCATGCTGTTGAAGCTAAGTCATGTAAATCACAAGTATTTGAAGCTAAACCATTTGTTTCGCATGGATTCGAAGATAAGCCTTCCACTTCGCATTCATTTGAAGCTAAATCATGTGTTCCGCATGGATTTGAAGCTAACTCGATTGTTTCGCATGCAGTTGAAGCTGAATCATGTATATCACAAGTATTTGCGGCTAAACCATTTGTTTCGCATGGATTCGAAGATAACCCTTCTAATTCGCATTGATTTGAAGCTAAATCATGTGTTTCGCATGGATTTGAAGCTAACTCGTTTGTTTCGCATGCTGTTGAAGCTAAGTCATGTAAATCACAAGTATTTGAAGCTAAACCATTTGTTTCGCATGGATTCGAAGATAAGCCTTCCACTTCGCATTCATTTGAAGCTAAATCATGTGTTCCGCATGGATTTGAAGCTAACTCGTTTGTTTCGCATGCAGTTGAAGCTGAATCATGTATATCACAAGTATTTGCGGCTAAACCATTTGTTTCGCATGGATTCGAAGGTAACACTTCTACTTCGCATTGATTTGAAGCTAAATCATGCGTTTCGCATGGATTTGAAGCTAACTCGTTTGTTTCGCATTCTGTTGAAGCTAAATCATGCATATCACAAGTATTTGAAGCTAAACCATTTGTTTCGCATGGATTCGAAGATAAGCCTCCTACTTCGCATTGATTTGAAGCTAAATCATGTGCTCGCATGGATTTGAAGCTACCTCGTTTGTTTCGCATGCTGTTAAAGCTAAATCATGTATATCACAAGTATTTGAAGCTAAACCATTCGCTTCGCATGGATTCGAAGGTCAGCCTTCTACTTCGCATTGATTAGATGCTAAATCATGTGTTTCGCATGGGTTTGAAGCTAACTCGTTTGTTTCGCCTGCCTTTGAAGCCATATCACTTATATTTTCAAGTATGTGAAGCTAAATCATTCGTTTTGCATGGATTTGAAGCTAAGCCATCAACTTCGCGTTGTCTTGATGCTAATTCTTGTGTTTCGCATGGATTTGAAGCTAACTCGTTTGTTTCGCAGGCAGTTGAAGCTGAATCATGTATATCAAAAGTATTTGAAGCTAAACTATTCGTTTCGCATGGATTCGAAGATAAGCCTTCCACTTCGCATTGATTTGAAGCTAAATCATGTGTTCCGCATGGATTTGAAGCTGACTCGTTTGTTTCGCATGCAGTTGAAGCTGAATCATGTATATCACAAGTATTTGCGGTTAAACCATTTGTTTCGCATGGATTCGAAGGTAACCCTTCTACTTCGCATTGATTTTAATCTAAATCGTGTGTTTCGCATGGATTTGAAGCTAACTCGTTTGTTTCGCACGCTGTTGAAGCTAAATCATGTATATCACAAGTATTTGAAGCTAAACCATTTGTTTCGCATGGATTCGAAGATAAGCCTCCTACTTCGCATTGATTTGAAGCTAAATCATGTGTTCGCATGGATTTGAAGATTAGCCTTCTACTTCGCATTGATTAGATGCTAAATCATGTGTTTAGCATGGGTTTGAAGCTAACTCATTTGTTTCGCCTGCATTTGAAGCTATATCACTTATATTCACAAGTATGTGAAGCTAAATCATTCGTTTCGCATGGATTTGAAGCAAAGCCATCAACTTCGCGTTGACTTGATACTAAATCATGTTTTTCGTTTGGACTTGAAGCTAACTCGTTTGTTTCGCATGCTGTTGAAACTAAATCATGTATATCACAAGTATTTGAAGCGAAACCATTTGCTTCGCATGGATTCTAAAATCAGCCTTTTACTTCGCATTGATTAGATGCTAAGTCATGTGTTTCGCATGGATTTGAAGCTAACTCGTATGTTTCGCATGCTGTTGAAGCTAAGTCATGTATATCACAAGTATTTGCGGCTAAACCATTTGTTTCGCATGGATTCGAAGGTAACCCTTCTACTTCGCATTGATTTGAAGCTAAATCATGTGTTCGCATGGATTTGAAGCTAACTCGTTTGCTTCGCATGCTGTTGAAGCTAAGTCATGTATATCACAAGTATTTGAAGCTAAACCATTTGTTTCGCATGGATTCGAAGATAACCCTTCTAATTCGCATTGATTTGAAGCTAAATCATGTGTTTCGCATGGATTTGAAGCTAACTCGTTTGTTTCGCATTCTGTTGAAGCTAAATCATGCATATCACAAGTATTTGAAGCTAAACCATTTGTTTCGCATGGATTCGAAGATAAGCCTCCTACTTCGCATTGATTTGAAGCTAAATCATGTGTACGCATGGATTTGAAGCTACCTCGTTTGTTTCGCATGCTGTTAAAGCTAAATCATGTATATCACAAGTATTTGAAGCTAAACCATTCGCTTCGCATGGATTCGAAGGTCAGCCTTCTACTTCGCATTGATTAGATGCTAAATCATGTGTTTCGCATGGGTTTGAAGCTAACTCGTTTGTTTCGCCTGCCTTTGAAGCCATATCACTTATATTTTCAAGTATGTGAAGCTAAATCATTCGTTTTGCATGGATTTGAAGCTAAGCCATCAACTTCGCGTTGACTTGATGCTATTTCTTGTGTTTCGCATGGATTTGAAGCTAACTCGTTTGTTTCGCAGGCAGTTGAAGCTGAATCATGTATATCAAAAGTATTTGAAGCTAAACTATTCGTTTCGCATGGATTCGAAGATAAGCCTTCCACTTCGCATTGATTTGAAGCTAAATCATGTGTTCGCATGTACTTGAAGCTACCTCGTTTGTTTCGCATTCTGTTGAAGCTAAATCAAGTGTATCACAAGTATTTGAAGCCAAACCATTTGCTTCGCATGGATTCGAAGATCAGCCTTCTACTTCGCATTTATTAGATGGTAAATCATGCGTTTCGCATGGATTTGAAGCTAACTCGTTTGTTTCGCATACTGTTGAAGCTAAATCATGCATATCACAAGTATTTGAAGCTAAATCATTTGTTTCGCATGGATTCGAAGATAAGCCTCCTACTTCGCATTGATTTGAAGCTAAATCATGTGTTCGCATGGATTTGAAGCTAACTCGTTTGCTTCGCATGCTGTTGAAGCTAAATCAAGTATATCACAAGTATTTGAAGCTAAACCATTTGTTTCGCATGGATTCGTAGATCAGCCTTCCACTTCGCATTGATTTGAAGCTAAATCATGTCTTTCGTATGGATTTGAAGCTAACTCGTTTGCTTCGCATGCTGTTGAAGCTAAATCAAGTATATCACAAGTATTTGAAGCTAAACCATTTGTTTCGCATGGATTCGTAGATCAGCCTTCTACTTCGCATTGATTAGATTCTGAATCATGTGTTTGGCATGGATTTGAAGCTAACTCGTTTGTTTCGCATGCTGTTGAAACTAAAACATGTATATCACAAGTATTTGAAGCTATATCATTTGTTTCGCATGGATTCGAAGATTAGCCTTCTACTTCGCATTGATTAGATGCTAAATCATGAGTTTAGCATGGGTTTGAAGCTAACTCGTTTGTTTCGCCTGCATTTGAAGCTATATCACTTATATTCACAAGTATGTGAAGCTAAATCATTCGTTTCGCATGGATTTGAAGCAAAGCCATCAACTTCGCGTTGACTTGATACTAAATCATGTTTTTCGTTTGGACTTGAAGCTAACTCGTTTGTTTAGCATGTTGTTGAAGCTAACTCATGTATATCACAAGTATTTGAAGCTATATCATATGTTTCGCATGGATTCGAAGATAACCCTTCTAATTCGCATTGATTTGAAGCTAAATCATGTGTTTCGCATGGATTTGAAGCTAACTCGTATGTTTCGCATGCTGTTGAAGCTAAGTCATGTATATCACAAGTATTTGCGGCTAAACCATTTGTTTCGCATGGATTCGAAGGTAACCCTTCTACTTCGCATTGATTTGAAGCTAAATCATGTGTTCGCATGGATTTGAAGCTAACTCGTTTGCTTCGCATGCTGTTGAAGCTAAGTCATGTATATCACAAGTATTTGAAGCTAAATCATTTGTTTCGCATGGATTCGAAGATAACCCTTCTAATTCGCATTGATTTGAAGCTAAATCATGCGTTTCGCATGGATTTGAAGCTAACTCGTTTGTTTCGCATGCTGTTGAAGCTAAGTCATGTATATCACAAGTATTTGAAGCTATATCATTTGTTTCGCATGGATTCGAAGATAAGCCTTCCACTTCGCATTGATTTGAAGCTAAATCATGTGTTTCGTATGGATTTGAAGTTATCTCGTTTGTATCGCATGCAGTTGAAGCTAAATCATGTATATCACAAGTATTTGAAGCTAAACCATTTGTTTCGCATGGATTCGAAAATAAGCCTTCTACTTCGCATTGATTTTAATCTAAATCATGTGTTTCGCATGGATTTGAAGCTAACTCGTTTGTTTCGCATGCTGTTGAAACTAAATCATGTATATCACAAGTATTTGAAGCTAAACCATTTGCTTCGCATGGATTCGAAGATCAGCCTTCTACTTCGCATTGATTAGATGCTAAATCATGTGTTTCGCATGGGCTTGAAGCTAACTCGTTTGCTTCGCATGCTGTTGAAGCTAAATCAAGTGTATCACAAGTATTTGAAGCTAAACCATTTGTTTCGCATGGATTCGAAGGTAACCCTTCTACTTCGCATTGATTTTAATCTAAATCATGTGTTTCGCATGGATTTCAAGCTAACTCGTTTGTTTCGCATGCTGTTGAAGCTAAATCATGTATATCACAAGTATTTGAAGCTATATCATTTGTTTCGCATGGATACAAAGATTAGCCTTCTACTTCGCATTGATTAGATGCTAAATCATGTGTTTAGCATGGGTTTGAAGCTAACTCGTTTGTTTCGCATGCTGTTGAAGCTAAGTCATGTATATCACAAGTATTTGCGGCTAAACCATTTGTTTCGCATGGATTCGAAGGTAACCCTTCTACTTCGCATTGATTTGAAGCTAAATCATGTGTTTCGCATGGATTTGAATCTAACTCGTTTGTTTCGCATGCTGTTGAAACTAAATCATGTATATCACAAGTATTTGAAGCTAAACCATTTGCTTCGCATGGATTCGAAGATCAGCCTTCTACTTCGCATTGATTAGATGCTAAATCATGTGTTTCGCATGGGCTTGAAGCTAACTCGTTTGCTTCGCATGCTGTTGAAGCTAAATCAAGTGTATCACAAGTATTTGATGCTAAACCATTTGTTTCGCATGGATTCGAAGGTAACCCTTCTACTTCGCATTGATTTTAATCTAAATCATGTGTTTCGCATGGATTTCAAGCTAACTCGTTTGTTTCGCATGCTGTTGAAGCTAAATCATGTATATCACAAGTATTTGAAGCTATATCATTTGTTTCGCATGGATTCGAAGATTAGCCTTCTACTTCGCATTGATTAGATGCTAAATCATGTGTTTAGCATGGGTTTGAAGCTAACTCGTTTGTTTCGCCTGCATTTGAAGCTATATCACTTATATTCACAAGTATGTGAAGCTAAATCATTCGTTTCGCATGGATTTGAAGCAAAGCCATCAACTTCGCGTTGACTTGATACTAAATCATGTTTTTCGTTTGGACTTGAAGCTAACTCGTTTGTTTCGCATGCTGTTGAAACTAAATCATGTATATCACAAGTATTTGAAGCCAAACCATTTGCTTCGCATGGATTCGAAAATCAGCCTTTTACTTCGCATTGATTAGATGCTAAGTCATGTGTTTCGCATGGATTTGAAGCTAACTCGTATGTTTCGCATGCTGTTGAAGCTAAGTCATGTATATCACAAGTATTTGCGGCTAAACCATTTGTTTCGCATGGATTCGAAGGTAACCCTTCTACTTCGCATTGATTTGAAGCTAAATCATGTGTTCGCATGGATTTGAAGCTAACTCGTTTGTTTCGCATGCTGTTGAAGCTAAGTCATGTATATCACAAGTATTTGAAGCTAAACCATTTGTTTCGCATGGATTCGAAGATAACCCTTCTAATTCGCATTGATTTGAAGCTAAATCATGTGTTTCGCATGGATTTGGAGCTAACTCGTTTGTTTCGCATGCTGTTGAAGCTAAGTCATGTAAATCACAAGTATTTGAAGCTAAACCATTTGTTTCGCATGGATTCGAAGATAAGCCTTCCACTTCGCATTCATTTGAAGCTAAATCATGTGTTCCGCATGGATTTGAAGCTAACTCGATTGTTTCGCATGCAGTTGAAGCTGAATCATGTATATCACAAGTATTTGCGGCTAAACCATTTGTTTCGCATGGATTCGAAGATAACCCTTCTAATTCGCATTGATTTGAAGCTAAATCATGTGTTTCGCATGGATTTGAAGCTAACTCGTTTGTTTCGCATGCTGTTGAAGCTAAGTCATGTAAATCACAAGTATTTGAAGCTAAACCATTTGTTTCGCATGGATTCGAAGATAAGCCTTCCACTTCGCATTCATTTGAAGCTAAATCATGTGTTCCGCATGGATTTGAAGCTAACTCGTTTGTTTCGCATGCAGTTGAAGCTGAATCATGTATATCACAAGTATTTGCGGCTAAACCATTTGTTTCGCATGGATTCGAAGGTAACACTTCTACTTCGCATTGATTTGAAGCTAAATCATGCGTTTCGCATGGATTTGAAGCTAACTCGTTTGTTTCGCATTCTGTTGAAGCTAAATCATGCATATCACAAGTATTTGAAGCTAAACCATTTGTTTCGCATGGATTCGAAGATAAGCCTCCTACTTCGCATTGATTTGAAGCTAAATCATGTGCTCGCATGGATTTGAAGCTACCTCGTTTGTTTCGCATGCTGTTAAAGCTAAATCATGTATATCACAAGTATTTGAAGCTAAACCATTCGCTTCGCATGGATTCGAAGGTCAGCCTTCTACTTCGCATTGATTAGATGCTAAATCATGTGTTTCGCATGGGTTTGAAGCTAACTCGTTTGTTTCGCCTGCCTTTGAAGCCATATCACTTATATTTTCAAGTATGTGAAGCTAAATCATTCGTTTTGCATGGATTTGAAGCTAAGCCATCAACTTCGCGTTGTCTTGATGCTAATTCTTGTGTTTCGCATGGATTTGAAGCTAACTCGTTTGTTTCGCAGGCAGTTGAAGCTGAATCATGTATATCAAAAGTATTTGAAGCTAAACTATTCGTTTCGCATGGATTCGAAGATAAGCCTTCCACTTCGCATTGATTTGAAGCTAAATCATGTGTTCCGCATGGATTTGAAGCTGACTCGTTTGTTTCGCATGCAGTTGAAGCTGAATCATGTATATCACAAGTATTTGCGGTTAAACCATTTGTTTCGCATGGATTCGAAGGTAACCCTTCTACTTCGCATTGATTTTAATCTAAATCGTGTGTTTCGCATGGATTTGAAGCTAACTCGTTTGTTTCGCACGCTGTTGAAGCTAAATCATGTATATCACAAGTATTTGAAGCTAAACCATTTGTTTCGCATGGATTCGAAGATAAGCCTCCTACTTCGCATTGATTTGAAGCTAAATCATGTGTTCGCATGGATTTGAAGATTAGCCTTCTACTTCGCATTGATTAGATGCTAAATCATGTGTTTAGCATGGGTTTGAAGCTAACTCATTTGTTTCGCCTGCATTTGAAGCTATATCACTTATATTCACAAGTATGTGAAGCTAAATCATTCGTTTCGCATGGATTTGAAGCAAAGCCATCAACTTCGCGTTGACTTGATACTAAATCATGTTTTTCGTTTGGACTTGAAGCTAACTCGTTTGTTTCGCATGCTGTTGAAACTAAATCATGTATATCACAAGTATTTGAAGCCAAACCATTTGCTTCGCATGGATTCGAAAATCAGCCTTTTACTTCGCATTGATTAGATGCTAAGTCATGTGTTTCGCATGGATTTGAAGCTAACTCGTATGTTTCGCATGCTGTTGAAGCTAAGTCATGTATATCACAAGTATTTGCGGCTAAACCATTTGTTTCGCATGGATTCGAAGGTAACCCTTCTACTTCGCATTGATTTGAAGCTAAATCATCTGTTCGCATGGATTTGAAGCTAACTCGTTTGCTTCGCATGCTGTTGAAGCTAAGTCATGTATATCACAAGTATTTGAAGCTAAACCATTTGTTTCGCATGGATTCGAAGATAACCCTTCTAATTCGCATTGATTTGAAGCTAAATCATGTGTTTCGCATGGATTTGAAGCTAACTCGTTTGTTTCGCATGCTGTTGAAGCTAAGTCATGTAAATCACAAGTATTTGAAGCTAAACCATTTGTTTCGCATGGATTCGAAGATAAGCCTTCCACTTCGCATTGATTTGAAGCTAAATCATGTGCTCGCATGGATTTGAAGCTACCTCGTTTGTTTCGCATGCTGTTAAAGCTAAATCATGTATATCACAAGTATTTGAAGCTAAACCATTCGCTTCGCATGGATTCGAAGGTCAGCCTTCTACTTCGCATTGATTAGATGCTAAATCATGTGTTTCGCATGGGTTTGAAGCTAACTCGTTTGTTTCGCCTGCCTTTGAAGCCATATCACTTATATTTTCAAGTATGTGAAGCTAAATCATTCGTTTTGCATGGATTTGAAGCTAAGCCATCAACTTCGCGTTGTCTTGATGCTAATTCTTGTGTTTCGCATGGATTTGAAGCTAACTCGTTTGTTTCGCAGGCAGTTGAAGCTGAATCATGTATATCAAAAGTATTTGAAGCTAAACTATTCGTTTCGCATGGATTCGAAGATAAGCCTTCCACTTCGCATTGATTTGAAGCTAAATCATGTGTTCCGCATGGATTTGAAGCTGACTCGTTTGTTTCGCATGCAGTTGAAGCTGAATCATGTATATCACAAGTATTTGCGGTTAAACCATTTGTTTCGCATGGATTCGAAGGTAACCCTTCTACTTCGCATTGATTTTAATCTAAATCGTGTGTTTCGCATGGATTTGAAGCTAACTCGTTTGTTTCGCACGCTGTTGAAGCTAAATCATGTATATCACAAGTATTTGAAGCTAAACCATTTGTTTCGCATGGATTCGAAGATAAGCCTCCTACTTCGCATTGATTTGAAGCTAAATCATGTGTTCGCATGGATTTGAAGATTAGCCTTCTACTTCGCATTGATTAGATGCTAAATCATGTGTTTAGCATGGGTTTGAAGCTAACTCATTTGTTTCGCCTGCATTTGAAGCTATATCACTTATATTCACAAGTATGTGAAGCTAAATCATTCGTTTCGCATGGATTTGAAGCAAAGCCATCAACTTCGCGTTGACTTGATACTAAATCATGTTTTTCGTTTGGACTTGAAGCTAACTCGTTTGTTTCGCATGCTGTTGAAACTAAATCATGTATATCACAAGTATTTGAAGCCAAACCATTTGCTTCGCATGGATTCGAAAATCAGCCTTTTACTTCGCATTGATTAGATGCTAAGTCATGTGTTTCGCATGGATTTGAAGCTAACTCGTATGTTTCGCATGCTGTTGAAGCTAAGTCATGTATATCACAAGTATTTGCGGCTAAACCATTTGTTTCGCATGGATTCGAAGGTAACCCTTCTACTTCGCATTGATTTGAAGCTAAATCATCTGTTCGCATGGATTTGAAGCTAACTCGTTTGCTTCGCATGCTGTTGAAGCTAAGTCATGTATATCACAAGTATTTGAAGCTAAACCATTTGTTTCGCATGGATTCGAAGATAACCCTTCTAATTCGCATTGATTTGAAGCTAAATCATGTGTTTCGCATGGATTTGAAGCTAACTCGTTTGTTTCGCATGCTGTTGAAGCTAAGTCATGTAAATCACAAGTATTTGAAGCTAAACCATTTGTTTCGCATGGATTCGAAGATAAGCCTTCCACTTCGCATTCATTTGAAGCTAAATCATGTGTTCCGCATGGATTTGAAGCTAACTCGTTTGTTTCGCATGCAGTTGAAGCTGAATCATGTATATCACAAGTATTTGCGGCTAAACCATTTGTTTCGCATGGATTCGAAGGTAACACTTCTACTTCGCATTGATTTGAAGCAAAATCATGCGTTTCGCATGGATTTGAAGCTAACTCGTTTGTTTCGCATTCTGTTGAAGCTAAATCATGCATATCACAAGTATTTGAAGCTAAACCATTTGTTTCGCATGGATTCGAAGATAAGCCTCCTACTTCGCATTGATTTGAAGCTAAATCATGTGTTCGCATGGATTTGAAGCTACCTCGTTTGTTTCGCATGCTGTTAAAGCTAAATCATGTATATCACAAGTATTTGAAGCTAAACCATTCGCTTCGCATGGATTCGAAGGTCAGCCTTCTACTTCGCATTGATTAGATGCTAAATCATGTGTTTCGCATGGGTTTGAAGCTAACTCGTTTGTTTCGCCTGCCTTTGAAGCCATATCACTTATATTTTCAAGTATGTGAAGCTAAATCATTCGTTTTGCATGGATTTGAAGCTAAGCCATCAACTTCGCGTTGACTTGATGCTATTTCTTGTGTTTCGCGTGGATTTGAAGCTAACTCGTTTGTTTCGCAGGCAGTTGAAGCTGAATCATGTATATCAAAAGTATTTGAAGCTAAACTATTCGTTTCGCATGGATTCGAAGATAAGCCTTCCACTTCGCATTGATTTGAAGCTAAATCATGTGTTCCGCATGGATTTGAAGCTGACTCGTTTGTTTCGCATGCAGTTGAAGCTGAATCATGTATATCACAAGTATTTGCGGTTAAACCATTTGTTTCGCATGGATTCGAAGGTAACCCTTCTACTTCGCATTGATTTTAATCTAAATCATGTGTTTCGCATGGATTTGAAGCTAACTCGTTTGTTTCGCACGCTGTTGAAGCTAAATCATGTATATCACAAGTATTTGAAGCTAAACCATTTGTTTCGCATGGATTCGAAGATAAGCCTCCTACTTCGCATTGATTTGAAGCTAAATCATGTGCTCGCACGGATTTGAAGCTACCTCGTTTGTTTCGCATGCTGTTAAAGCTAAATCATGTATATCACAAGTATTTGAAGCTAAACCATTCGCTTCGCATGGATTCGAAGGTCAGCCTTCTACTTCGCATTGATTAGATGCTAAATCATGTGTTTCGCATGGGTTTGAAGCTAACTCGTTTGTTTCGCCTGCCTTTGAAGCCATATCACTTATATTTTCAAGTATGTGAAGCTAAATCATTCGTTTTGCATGAATTTGAAGCTAAGCCATCAACTTCGCGTTGTCTTGATGCTAATTCTTGTGTTTCGCATGGATTTGAAGCTAACTCGTTTGTTTCGCAGGCAGTTGAAGCTGAATCATGTATATCAAAAGTATTTGAAGCTAAACTATTCGTTTCGCATGGATTCGAAGATAAGCCTTCCACTTCGCATTGATTTGAAGCTAAATCATGTGTTCCGCATGGATTTGAAGCTGACTCGTTTGTTTCGCATGCAGTTGAAGCTGAATCATGTATATCACAAGTATTTGCGGTTAAACCATTTGTTTCGCATGGATTCGAAGGTAACCCTTCTACTTCGCATTGATTTTAATCTAAATCGTGTGTTTCGCATGGATTTGAAGCTAACTCGTTTGTTTCGCACGCTGTTGAAGCTAAATCATGTATATCACAAGTATTTGAAGCTAAACCATTTGTTTCGCATGGATTCGAAGATAAGCCTCCTACTTCGCATTGATTTGAAGCTAAATCATGTGTTCGCATGGATTTGAAGATTAGCCTTCTACTTCGCATTGATTAGATGCTAAATCATGTGTTTAGCATGGGTTTGAAGCTAACTCATTTGTTTCGCCTGCATTTGAAGCTATATCACTTATATTCACAAGTATGTGAAGCTAAATCATTCGTTTCGCATGGATTTGAAGCAAAGCCATCAACTTCGCGTTGACTTGATACTAAATCATGTTTTTCGTTTGGACTTGAAGCTAACTCGTTTGTTTCGCATGCTGTTGAAACTAAATCATGTATATCACAAGTATTTGAAGCCAAACCATTTGCTTCGCATGGATTCGAAAATCAGCCTTTTACTTCGCATTGATTAGATGCTAAGTCATGTGTTTCGCATGGATTTGAAGCTAACTCGTATGTTTCGCATGCTGTTGAAGCTAAGTCATGTATATCACAAGTATTTGCGGCTAAACCATTTGTTTCGCATGGATTCGAAGGTAACCCTTCTACTTCGCATTGATTTGAAGCTAAATCATCTGTTCGCATGGATTTGAAGCTAACTCGTTTGCTTCGCATGCTGTTGAAGCTAAGTCATGTATATCACAAGTATTTGAAGCTAAACCATTTGTTTCGCATGGATTCGAAGATAACCCTTCTAATTCGCATTGATTTGAAGCTAAATCATGTGTTTCGCATGGATTTGAAGCTAACTCGTTTGTTTCGCATGCTGTTGAAGCTAAGTCATGTAAATCACAAGTATTTGAAGCTAAACCATTTGTTTCGCATGGATTCGAAGATAAGCCTTCCACTTCGCATTCATTTGAAGCTAAATCATGTGTTCCGCATGGATTTGAAGCTAACTCGATTGTTTCGCATGCAGTTGAAGCTGAATCATGTATATCACAAGTATTTGCGGCTAAACCATTTGTTTCGCATGGATTCGAAGATAACCCTTCTAATTCGCATTGATTTGAAGCTAAATCATGTGTTTCGCATGGATTTGAAGCTAACTCGTTTGTTTCGCATGCTGTTGAAGCTAAGTCATGTAAATCACAAGTATTTGAAGCTAAACCATTTGTTTCGCATGGATTCGAAGATAAGCCTTCCACTTCGCATTCATTTGAAGCTAAATCATGTGTTCCGCATGGATTTGAAGCTAACTCGATTGTTTCGCATGCAGTTGAAGCTGAATCATGTATATCACAAGTATTTGCGGCTAAACCATTTGTTTCGCATGGATTCGAAGATAACCCTTCTAATTCGCATTGATTTGAAGCTAAATCATGTGTTTCGCATGGATTTGAAGCTAACTCGTTTGTTTCGCATGCTGTTGAAGCTAAGTCATGTAAATCACAAGTATTTGCGGCTAAACCATTTGTTTCGCATGGATTCGAAGGTAACACTTCTACTTCGCATTGATTTGAAGCAAAATCATGCGTTTCGCATGGATTTGAAGCTAACTCGTTTGTTTCGCATTCTGTTGAAGCTAAATCATGCATATCACAAGTATTTGAAGCTAAACCATTTGTTTCGCATGGATTCGAAGATAAGCCTCCTACTTCGCATTGATTTGAAGCTAAATCATGTGTTCGCATGGATTTGAAGCTACCTCGTTTGTTTCGCATGCTGTTAAAGCTAAATCATGTATATCACAAGTATTTGAAGCTAAACCATTCGCTTCGCATGGATTCGAAGGTCAGCCTTCTACTTCGCATTGATTAGATGCTAAATCATGTGTTTCGCATGGGTTTGAAGCTAACTCGTTTGTTTCGCCTGCCTTTGAAGCCATATCACTTATATTTTCAAGTATGTGAAGCTAAATCATTCGTTTTGCATGGATTTGAAGCTAAGCCATCAACTTCGCGTTGACTTGATGCTATTTCTTGTGTTTCGCATGGATTTGAAGCTAACTCGTTTGTTTCGCAGGCAGTTGAAGCTGAATCATGTATATCAAAAGTATTTGAAGCTAAACTATTCGTTTCGCATGGATTCGAAGATAAGCCTTCCACTTCGCATTGATTTGAAGCTAAATCATGTGTTCCGCATGGATTTGAAGCTGACTCGTTTGTTTCGCATGCAGTTGAAGCTGAATCATGTATATCACAAGTATTTGCGGTTAAACCATTTGTTTCGCATGGATTCGAAGGTAACCCTTCTACTTCGCATTGATTTTAATCTAAATCATGTGTTTCGCATGGATTTGAAGCTAACTCGTTTGTTTCGCACGCTGTTGAAGCTAAATCATGTATATCACAAGTATTTGAAGCTAAACCATTTGTTTCGCATGGATTCGAAGATAAGCCTCCAACTTCGCATTGATTTGAAGCTAAATCATGTGTTCGCATGGATTTGAAGATTAGCCTTCTACTTCGCATTGATTAGATGCTAAATCATGTGTTTAGCATGGGTTTGAAGCTAACTCATTTGTTTCGCCTGCATTTGAAGCTATATCACTTATATTCACAAGTATGTGAAGCTAAATCATTCGTTTCGCATGGATTTGAAGCAAAGCCATCAACTTCGCGTTGACTTGATACTAAATCATGTTTTTCGTTTGGACTTGAAGCTAACTCGTTTGTTTAGCATGTTGTTGAAGCTAAATCATGTATATCACAAGTATTTGAAGCTATATCATATGTTTCGCATGGATTCGAAGATAACCCTTCTAATTCGCATTGATTTGAAGCTAAATCATGTGTTTCGCATGGATTTGAATCTAACTCGTTTGTTTCGCATGCTGTTGAAACTAAATCATGTATACCACAAGTATTTGAAGCTAAACCATTTGCTTCGCATGGATTCGAAGATCAGGCCTCTACTTCGTATTGATTAGATGCTAAATCATGTGTTTCGCATGGGTTTGAAGCTAACTCGTTTGTTTCGCCTGCATTTGAAGCCATATCACTTATATTTTCAAGTATGTGAAGCTAAATCATTCCTTTTGCATGGATTTGAAGCTAAGCCATCAACTTCGCGTTGACTTGATGCTTATTCATGTGTTTCGCATGGATTTGAAGCTAACTCGTTTGTTTCGCAGGCAGTTGAAGCTGAATCATGTATATCAAAAGTATTTGAAGCTAAACTATTCGTTTCGCATGGATTCGAAGATAAGCCTTCCACTTCGCATTGATTTGAAGCTAAATCATGTCTTCCGCATGGATTTGAAGCTGACTCGTTTGTTTCGCATGCAGTTGAAGCTGAATCATGTATATCACAAGTATTTGAAGCTATATCATATGTTTCGCATGGATTCGAAGATAACCCTTCTAATTCGCATTGATTTGAAGCTAAATCATGTGTTTCGGATGGATTTGAAGCTAACTCGTTTCTTTCGCATGCTGTTGGAGCTAAGTCATGTATATCACAAGTATTCGAAGCTAAACCATTTGTTTCGCATGGATTCGTAGATAAGCCTCCTACCTTGCATTGATTTGAAGCTAAATCATGTGTTCGCATGTACTTGAAGCTACCTCGTTTGTTTCGCATTCTGTTGAAGCTAAATCATGTGTATCACAAGTATTTGAAGCCAAACCATTTGCTTCGCATGGATTCGAAGATCAGCCTTCTACTTCGCATTTATTAGATGGTAAATCATGCGTTTCGCATGGATTTGAAGCTAACTCGTTTGTTTCGCATACTGTTGAAGCTAAATCATGCATATCACAAGTATTTGAAGCTAAATCATTTGTTTCGCATGGATTCGAAGATAAGCCTCCTACTTCGCATTGATTTGAAGCTAAATCATGTGTTCGCATGGATTTGAAGCTAACTCGTTTGCTTCGCATGCTGTTGAAGCTAAATCAAGTATATCACAAGTATTTGAAGCTAAACCATTTGTTTCGCATGGATTCGTAGATCAGCCTTCCACTTCGCATTGATTTGAAGCTAAATCATGTGTTTCGTATGGATTTGAAGCTAACTCGTTTGCTTCGCATGCTGTTGAAGCTAAATCAAGTATATCACAAGTATTTGAAGCTAAACCATTTGTTTCGCATGGATTCGTAGATCAGCCTTCTACTTCGCATTGATTAGATTCTGAATCATGTGTTTGGCATGGATTTGAAGCTAACTCGTTTGTTTCGCATGCTGTTGAAACTAAAACATGTATATCACAAGTATTTGAAGCTATATCATTTGTTTCGCATGGATTCGAAGATTAGCCTTCTACTTCGCATTGATTAGATGCTAAATCATGTGTTTAGCATGGGTTTGAAGCTAACTCGTTTGTTTCGCCTGCATTTGAAGCTATATCACTTATATTCACAAGTATGTGAAGCTAAATCATTCGTTTCGCATGGATTTGAAGCAAAGCCATCAACTTCGCGTTGACTTGATACTAAATCATGTTTTTCGTTTGGACTTGAAGCTAACTCGTTTGTTTAGCATGTTGTTGAAGCTAACTCATGTATATCACAAGTATTTGAAGCTATATCATATGTTTCGCATGGATTCGAAGATAACCCTTCTAATTCGCATTGATTTGAAGCTAAATCATGTGTTTCGCATGGATTTGAAGCTAACTCGTATGTTTCGCATGCTGTTGAAGCTAAGTCATGTATATCACAAGTATTTGCGGCTAAACCATTTGTTTCGCATGGATTCGAAGGTAACCCTTCTACTTCGCATTGATTTGAAGCTAAATCATGTGTTCGCATGGATTTGAAGCTAACTCGTTTTCTTCGCATGCTGTTGAAGCTAAGTCATGTATATCACAAGTATTTGAAGCTAAACCATTTGTTTCGCATGGATTCGAAGATAACCCTTCTAATTCGCATTGATTTGAAGCTAAATCATGTGTTTCGCATGGATTTGAAGCTAACTCGTTTGTTTCGCATGCTGTTGAAGCTAAGTCATGTAAATCACAAGTATTTGAAGCTAAACCATTTGTTTCGCATGGATTCGAAGATAAGCCTTCCACTTCGCATTCATTTGAAGCTAAATCATGTGTTCCGCATGGATTTGAAGCTAACTCGATTGTTTCGCATGCAGTTGAAGCTGAATCATGTATATCACAAGTATTTGCGGCTAAACCATTTGTTTCGCATGGATTCGAAGATAACCCTTCTACTTCGCATTGATTAGATGCTAAATCATGTGTTTCGCATGGGTTTGAAGCTAACTCGTTTGTTTCGCCTGCCTTTGAAGCCATATCACTTATATTTTCAAGTATGTGAAGCTAAAATCATTCGTTTTGCATGGATTTGAAGCTAAGCCATCAACTTCGCGTTGACTTGATGCTATTTCTTGTGTTTCGCATGGATTTGAAGCTAACTCGTTTGTTTCGCAGGCAGTTGAAGCTGAATCATGTATATCAAAAGTATTTGAAGCTAAACTATTCGTTTCGCATGGATTCGAAGATAAGCCTTCCACTTCGCATTGATTTGAAGCTAAATCATGTGTTCCGCATGGATTTGAAGCTGACTCGTTTGTTTCGCATGCAGTTGAAGCTGAATCATGTATATCACAAGTATTTGCGGTTAAACCATTTGTTTCGCATGGATTCGAAGGTAACCTTCTACTTCGCATTGATTTTAATCTAAATCATGTGTTTAGCATGGGTTTGAAGCTAACTCGTTTGTTTCGCACGCTGTTGAAGCTAAATCATGTATATCACAAGTATTTGAAGCTAAACCATTTGTTTCGCATGGATTCGAAGATAAGCCTCCTACTTCGCATTGATTTGATACTAAATCATGTTTTTCGTTTGGACTTGAAGCTAACTCGTTTGTTTAGCATGTTGTTGAAGCTAAATCATGTATATCACAAGTATTTGAAGCTATATCATATGTTTCGCATGGATTCGAAGATAACCCTTCTAATTCGCATTGATTTGAAGCTAAATCATGTGTTTCGCATGGATTTGAATCTAACTCGTTTGTTTCGCATGCTGTTGAAACTAAATCATGTATACCACAAGTATTTGAAGCTAAACCATTTGCTTCGCATGGATTCGAAGATCAGGCCTCTACTTCGTATTGATTAGATGCTAAATCATGTGTTTCGCATGGGTTTGAAGCTAACTCGTTTGTTTCGCCTGCATTTGAAGCCATATCACTTATATTTTCAAGTATGTGAAGCTAAATCATTCCTTTTGCATGGATTTGAAGCTAAGCCATCAACTTCGCGTTGACTTGATGCTTATCCATGTGTTTCGCATGGATTTGAAGCTAACTCGTTTGTTTCGCAGGCAGTTGAAGCTGAATCATGTATATCAAAAGTATTTGAAGCTAAACTATTCGTTTCGCATGGATTCGAAGATAAGCCTTCCACTTCGCATTGATTTGAAGCTAAATCATGTCTTCCGCATGGATTTGAAGCTGACTCGTTTGTTTCGCATGCAGTTGAAGCTGAATCATGTATATCACAAGTATTTGCGGTTAAACCATTTGTTTCGCATGGATTCGAAGGTAACCCTTCTACTTCGCATTGATTTTAATCTAAATCGTGTGTTTCGCATGGATTTGAAGCTAACTCGTTTGTTTCGCACGCTGTTGAAGCTAAATCATGTATATCACAAGTATTTGAAGCTAAACCATTTGTTTCGCATGGATTCGAAGATAAGCCTCCTACTTCGCATTGATTTTGAAGCTAAATCATGTGTTCGCATGGATTTGAAGATTAGCCTTCTACTTCGCATTGATTAGATGCTAAATCATGTGTTTAGCATGGGTTTGAAGCTAACTCATTTGTTTCGCCTGCATTTGAAGCTATATCACTTATATTCACAAGTATGTGAAGCTAAATCATTCGTTTCGCATGGATTTGAAGCAAAGCCATCAACTTCGCGTTGACTTGATACTAAATCATGTTTTCGTTTGGACTTGAAGCTAACTCGTTTGTTTCGCATGCTGTTGAAACTAAATCATGTATATCAACAAGTATTTGAAAGCCAAACCATTTGCTTCGCATGGATTCGAAAATCAGCCTTTTACTTCGCATTGATTAGATGCTAAGTCATGTGTTTCGCATGGATTTGAAGCTAACTCGTATGTTTCGCATGCTGTTGAAGCTAAGTCATGTATATCACAAGTATTTGCGGCTAAACCATTTGTTTCGCATGGATTCGAAGGTAACCCTTCTACTTCGCATTGATTTGAAGCTAAATCATCTGTTCGCATGGATTTGAAGCTAACTCGTTTGCTTCGCATGCTGTTGAAGCTAAGTCATGTATATCACAAGTATTTGAAGCTAAACCATTTGTTTCGCATGGATTCGAAGATAACCCTTCTAATTCGCATTGATTTGAAGCTAAATCATGTGTTTCGCATGGATTTGAAGCTAACTCGTTTGTTTCGCATGCTGTTGAAGCTAAGTCATGTAAATCACAAGTATTTGAAGCTAAACCATTTGTTTCGCATGGATTCGAAGATAAGCCTTCCACTTCGCATTCATTTGAAGCTAAATCATGTGTTCCGCATGGATTTGAAGCTAACTCGATTGTTTCGCATGCAGTTGAAGCTGAATCATGTATATCACAAGTATTTGCGGCTAAACCATTTGTTTCGCATGGATTCGAAGATAACCCTTCTAATTCGCATTGATTTGAAGCTAAATCATGTGTTTCGCATGGATTTGAAGCTAACTCGTTTGTTTCGCATGCTGTTGAAGCTAAGTCATGTAAATCACAAGTATTTGAAGCTAAACCATTTGTTTCGCATGGATTCGAAGATAAGCCTTCCACTTCGCATTCATTTGAAGCTAAATCATGTGTTCCGCATGGATTTGAAGCTAACTCGTTTGTTTCGCATGCAGTTGAAGCTGAATCATGTATATCACAAGTATTTGCGGCTAAACCATTTGTTTCGCATGGATTCGAAGGTAACACTTCTACTTCGCATTGATTTGAAGCAAAATCATGCGTTTCGCATGGATTTGAAGCTAACTCGTTTGTTTCGCATTCTGTTGAAGCTAAATCATGCATATCACAAGTATTTGAAGCTAAACCATTTGTTTCGCATGGATTCGAAGATAAGCCTCCTACTTCGCATTGATTTGAAGCTAAATCATGTGTTCGCATGGATTTGAAGCTACCTCGTTTGTTTCGCATGCTGTTAAAGCTAAATCATGTATATCACAAGTATTTGAAGCTAAACCATTCGCTTCGCATGGATTCGAAGGTCAGCCTTCTACTTCGCATTGATTAGATGCTAAATCATGTGTTTCGCATGGGTTTGAAGCTAACTCGTTTGTTTCGCCTGCCTTTGAAGCCATATCACTTATATTTTCAAGTATGTGAAGCTAAATCATTCGTTTTGCATGGATTTGAAGCTAAGCCATCAACTTCGCGTTGACTTGATGCTATTTCTTGTGTTTCGCATGGATTTGAAGCTAACTCGTTTGTTTCGCAGGCAGTTGAAGCTGAATCATGTATATCAAAAGTATTTGAAGCTAAACTATTCGTTTCGCATGGATTCGAAGATAAGCCTTCCACTTCGCATTGATTTGAAGCTAAATCATGTGTTCCGCATGGATTTGAAGCTGACTCGTTTGTTTCGCATGCAGTTGAAGCTGAATCATGTATATCACAAGTATTTGCGGTTAAACCATTTGTTTCGCATGGATTCGAAGGTAACCCTTCTACTTCGCATTGATTTTAATCTAAATCATGTGTTTCGCATGGATTTGAAGCTAACTCGTTTGTTTCGCACGCTGTTGAAGCTAAATCATGTATATCACAAGTATTTGAAGCTAAACCATTTGTTTCGCATGGATTCGAAGATAAGCCTCCTACTTCGCATTGATTTGAAGCTAAATCATGTGTTCGCATGGATTTGAAGATTAGCCTTCTACTTCGCATTGATTAGATGCTAAATCATGTGTTTAGCATGGGTTTGAAGCTAACTCATTTGTTTCGCCTGCATTTGAAGCTATATCACTTATATTCACAAGTATGTGAAGCTAAATCATTCGTTTCGCATGGATTTGAAGCAAAGCCATCAACTTCGCGTTGACTTGATACTAAATCATGTTTTTCGTTTGGACTTGAAGCTAACTCGTTTGTTTAGCATGTTGTTGAAGCTAAATCATGTATATCACAAGTATTTGAAGCTATATCATATGTTTCGCATGGATTCGAAGATAACCCTTCTAATTCGCATTGATTTGAAGCTAAATCATGTGTTTCGCATGGATTTGAATCTAACTCGTTTGTTTCGCATGCTGTTGAAACTAAATCATGTATACCACAAGTATTTGAAGCTAAACCATTTGCTTCGCATGGATTCGAAGATCAGGCCTCTACTTCGTATTGATTAGATGCTAAATCATGTGTTTCGCATGGGTTTGAAGCTAACTCGTTTGTTTCGCCTGCATTTGAAGCCATATCACTTATATTTTCAAGTATGTGAAGCTAAATCATTCCTTTTGCATGGATTTGAAGCTAAGCCATCAACTTCGCGTTGACTTGATGCTTATTCATGTGTTTCGCATGGATTTGAAGCTAACTCGTTTGTTTCGCAGGCAGTTGAAGCTGAATCATGTATATCAAAAGTATTTGAAGCTAAACTATTCGTTTCGCATGGATTCGAAGATAAGCCTTCCACTTCGCATTGATTTGAAGCTAAATCATGTCTTCCGCATGGATTTGAAGCTGACTCGTTTGTTTCGCATGCAGTTGAAGCTGAATCATGTATATCACAAGTATTTGAAGCTATATCATATGTTTCGCATGGATTCGAAGATAACCCTTCTAATTCGCATTGATTTGAAGCTAAATCATGTGTTTCGGATGGATTTGAAGCTAACTCGTTTCTTTCGCATGCTGTTGGAGCTAAGTCATGTATATCACAAGTATTCGAAGCTAAACCATTTGTTTCGCATGGATTCGTAGATAAGCCTCCTACCTTGCATTGATTTGAAGCTAAATCATGTGTTCGCATGTACTTGAAGCTACCTCGTTTGTTTCGCATTCTGTTGAAGCTAAATCAAGTGTATCACAAGTATTTGAAGCCAAACCATTTGCTTCGCATGGATTCGAAGATCAGCCTTCTACTTCGCATTTATTAGATGGTAAATCATGCGTTTCGCATGGATTTGAAGCTAACTCGTTTGTTTCGCATACTGTTGAAGCTAAATCATGCATATCACAAGTATTTGAAGCTAAATCATTTGTTTCGCATGGATTCGAAGATAAGCCTCCTACTTCGCATTGATTTGAAGCTAAATCATGTGTTCGCATGGATTTGAAGCTAACTCGTTTGCTTCGCATGCTGTTGAAGCTAAATCAAGTATATCACAAGTATTTGAAGCTAAACCATTTGTTTCGCATGGATTCGTAGATCAGCCTTCCACTTCGCATTGATTTGAAGCTAAATCATGTGTTTCGTATGGATTTGAAGCTAACTCGTTTGCTTCGCATGCTGTTGAAGCTAAATCAAGTATATCACAAGTATTTGAAGCTAAACCATTTGTTTCGCATGGATTCGTAGATCAGCCTTCTACTTCGCATTGATTAGATTCTGAATCATGTGTTTGGCATGGATTTGAAGCTAACTCGTTTGTTTCGCATGCTGTTGAAACTAAAACATGTATATCACAAGTATTTGAAGCTATATCATTTGTTTCGCATGGATTCGAAGATTAGCCTTCTACTTCGCATTGATTAGATGCTAAATCATGTGTTTAGCATGGGTTTGAAGCTAACTCGTTTGTTTCGCCTGCATTTGAAGCTATATCACTTATATTCACAAGTATGTGAAGCTAAATCATTCGTTTCGCATGGATTTGAAGCAAAGCCATCAACTTCGCGTTGACTTGATACTAAATCATGTTTTTCGTTTGGACTTGAAGCTAACTCGTTTGTTTAGCATGTTGTTGAAGCTAACTCATGTATATCACAAGTATTTGAAGCTATATCATATGTTTCGCATGGATTCGAAGATAACCCTTCTAATTCGCATTGATTTGAAGCTAAATCATGTGTTTCGCATGGATTTGAAGCTAACTCGTATGTTTCGCATGCTGTTGAAGCTAAGTCATGTATATCACAAGTATTTGCGGCTAAACCATTTGTTTCGCATGGATTCGAAGGTAACCCTTCTACTTCGCATTGATTTGAAGCTAAATCATGTGTTCGCATGGATTTGAAGCTAACTCGTTTTCTTCGCATGCTGTTGAAGCTAAGTCATGTATATCACAAGTATTTGAAGCTAAACCATTTGTTTCGCATGGATTCGAAGATAACCCTTCTAATTCGCATTGATTTGAAGCTAAATCATGTGTTTCGCATGGATTTGAAGCTAACTCGTTTGTTTCGCATGCTGTTGAAGCTAAGTCATGTAAATCACAAGTATTTGAAGCTAAACCATTTGTTTCGCATGGATTCGAAGATAAGCCTTCCACTTCGCATTCATTTGAAGCTAAATCATGTGTTCCGCATGGATTTGAAGCTAACTCGATTGTTTCGCATGCAGTTGAAGCTGAATCATGTATATCACAAGTATTTGCGGCTAAACCATTTGTTTCGCATGGATTCGAAGATAACCCTTCTACTTCGCATTGATTAGATGCTAAATCATGTGTTTCGCATGGGTTTGAAGCTAACTCGTTTGTTTCGCCTGCCTTTGAAGCCATATCACTTATATTTTCAAGTATGTGAAGCTAAATCATTCGTTTTGCATGGATTTGAAGCTAAGCCATCAACTTCGCGTTGACTTGATGCTATTTCTTGTGTTTCGCATGGATTTGAAGCTAACTCGTTTGTTTCGCAGGCAGTTGAAGCTGAATCATGTATATCAAAAGTATTTGAAGCTAAACTATTCGTTTCGCATGGATTCGAAGATAAGCCTTCCACTTCGCATTGATTTGAAGCTAAATCATGTGTTCCGCATGGATTTGAAGCTGACTCGTTTGTTTCGCATGCAGTTGAAGCTGAATCATGTATATCACAAGTATTTGCGGTTAAACCATTTGTTTCGCATGGATTCGAAGGTAACCCTTCTACTTCGCATTGATTTTAATCTAAATCATGTGTTTAGCATGGGTTTGAAGCTAACTCGTTTGTTTCGCACGCTGTTGAAGCTAAATCATGTATATCACAAGTATTTGAAGCTAAACCATTTGTTTCGCATGGATTCGAAGATAAGCCTCCTACTTCGCATTGATTTGATACTAAATCATGTTTTTCGTTTGGACTTGAAGCTAACTCGTTTGTTTAGCATGTTGTTGAAGATAAATCATGTATATCACAAGTATTTGAAGCTATATCATATGTTTCGCATGGATTCGAAGATAACCCTTCTAATTCGCATTGATTTGAAGCTAAATCATGTGTTTCGCATGGATTTGAATCTAACTCGTTTGTTTCGCATGCTGTTGAAACTAAATCATGTATACCACAAGTATTTGAAGCTAAACCATTTGCTTCGCATGGATTCGAAGATCAGGCCTCTACTTCGTATTGATTAGATGCTAAATCATGTGTTTCGCATGGGTTTGAAGCTAACTCGTTTGTTTCGCCTGCATTTGAAGCCATATCACTTATATTTTCAAGTATGTGAAGCTAAATCATTCCTTTTGCATGGATTTGAAGCTAAGCCATCAACTTCGCGTTGACTTGATGCTTATCCATGTGTTTCGCATGGATTTGAAGCTAACTCGTTTGTTTCGCAGGCAGTTGAAGCTGAATCATGTATATCAAAAGTATTTGAAGCTAAACTATTGGTTTCGCATGGATTCGAAGATAAGCCTTCCACTTCGCATTGATTTGAAGCTAAATCATGTCTTCCGCATGGATTTGAAGCTGACTCGTTTGTTTCGCATGCAGTTGAAGCTGAATCATGTATATCACAAGTATTTGAAGCTATATCATATGTTTCGCATGGATTCGAAGATAACCCTTCTAATTCGCATTGATTTGAAGCTAAATCATGTGTTTCGGATGGATTTGAAGCTAACTCGTTTCTTTCGCATGCTGTTGGAGCTAAGTCATGTATATCACAAGTATTCGAAGCTAAACCATTTGTTTCGCATGGATTCGTAGATAAGCCTCCTACCTTGCATTGATTTGAAGCTAAATCATGTGTTCGCATGTACTTGAAGCTACCTCGTTTGTTTCGCATTCTGTTGAAGCTAAATCAAGTGTATCACAAGTATTTGAAGCCAAACCATTTGCTTCGCATGGATTCGAAGATCAGCCTTCTACTTCGCATTTATTAGATGGTAAATCATGCGTTTCGCATGGATTTGAAGCTAACTCGTTTGTTTCGCATACTGTTGAAGCTAAATCATGCATATCACAAGTATTTGAAGCTAAATCATTTGTTTCGCATGGATTCGAAGATAAGCCTCCTACTTCGCATTGATTTGAAGCTAAATCATGTGTTCGCATGGATTTGAAGCTAACTCGTTTGCTTCGCATGCTGTTGAAGCTAAATCAAGTATATCACAAGTATTTGAAGCTAAACCATTTGTTTCGCATGGATTCGTAGATCAGCCTTCCACTTCGCATTGATTTGAAGCTAAATCATGTGTTTCGTATGGATTTGAAGCTAACTCGTTTGCTTCGCATGCTGTTGAAGCTAAATCAAGTATATCACAAGTATTTGAAGCTAAACCATTTGTTTCGCATGGATTCGTAGATCAGCCTTCTACTTCGCATTGATTAGATTCTGAATCATGTGTTTGGCATGGATTTGAAGCTAACTCGTTTGTTTCGCATGCTGTTGAAACTAAAACATGTATATCACAAGTATTTGAAGCTATATCATTTGTTTCGCATGGATTCGAAGATTAGCCTTCTACTTCGCATTGATTAGATGCTAAATCATGTGTTTAGCATGGGTTTGAAGCTAACTCGTTTGTTTCGCCTGCATTTGAAGCTATATCACTTATATTCACAAGTATGTGAAGCTAAATCATTCGTTTCGCATGGATTTGAAGCAAAGCCATCAACTTCGCGTTGACTTGATACTAAATCATGTTTTTCGTTTGGACTTGAAGCTAACTCGTTTGTTTAGCATGTTGTTGAAGCTAACTCATGTATATCACAAGTATTTGAAGCTATATCATATGTTTCGCATGGATTCGAAGATAACCCTTCTAATTCGCATTGATTTGAAGCTAAATCATGTGTTTCGCATGGATTTGAAGCTAACTCGTATGTTTCGCATGCTGTTGAAGCTAAGTCATGTATATCACAAGTATTTGCGGCTAAACCATTTGTTTCGCATGGATTCGAAGGTAACCCTTCTACTTCGCATTGATTTGAAGCTAAATCATGTGTTCGCATGGATTTGAAGCTAACTCGTTTTCTTCGCATGCTGTTGAAGCTAAGTCATGTATATCACAAGTATTTGAAGCTTAACCATTTGTTTCGCATGGATTCGAAGATAACCCTTCTAATTCGCATTGATTTGAAGCTAAATCATGTGTTTCGCATGGATTTGAAGCTAACTCGTTTGTTTCGCATGCTGTTGAAGCTAAGTCATGTAAATCACAAGTATTTGAAGCTAAACCATTTGTTTCGCATGGATTCGAAGATAAGCCTTCCACTTCGCATTCATTTGAAGCTAAATCATGTGTTCCGCATGGATTTGAAGCTAACTCGATTGTTTCGCATGCAGTTGAAGCTGAATCATGTATATCACAAGTATTTGCGGCTAAACCATTTGTTTCGCATGGATTCGAAGATAACCCTTCTAATTCGCATTGATTTGAAGCTAAATCATGTGTTTCGCATGGATTTGAAGCTAACTCGTTTGTTTCGCATGCTGTTGAAGCTAAGTCATGTAAATCACAAGTATTTGAAGCTAAACCATTTGTTTCGCATGGATTCGAAGATAAGCCTTCCACTTCGCATTCATTTGAAGCTAAATCATGTGTTCCGCATGGATTTGAAGCTAACTCGTTTGTTTCGCATGCAGTTGAAGCTGAATGATGTATATCACAAGTATTTGCGGCTAAACCATTTGTTTCGCATGGATTCGAAGGTAACACTTCTACTTCGCATTGATTTGAAGCTAAATCATGCGTTTCGCATGGATTTGAAGCTAACTCGTTTGTTTCGCATTCTGTTGAAGCTAAATCATGCATATCACAAGTATTTGAAGCTAAACCATTTGTTTCGCATGGATTCGAAGATAAGCCTCCTACTTCGCATTGATTTGAAGCTAAATCATGTGTTCGCATGGATTTGAAGCTACCTCGTTTGTTTCGCATGCTGTTAAAGCTAAATCGTGTATATCACAAGTATTTGAAGCTAAACCATTCGCTTCGCATGGATTCGAAGGTCAGCCTTCTACTTCGCATTGATTAGATGCTAAATCATGTGTTTCGCATGGGTTTGAAGCTAACTCGTTTGTTTCGCCTGCCTTTGAAGCCATATCACTTATATTTTCAAGTATGTGAAGCTAAATCATTCGTTTTGCATGGATTTGAAGCTAAGCCATCAACTTCGCGTTGACTTGATGCTAATTCTTGTGTTTCGCATGGATTTGAAGCTAACTCGTTTGTTTCGCAGGCAGTTGAAGCTGAATCATGTATATCAAAAGTATTTGAAGCTAAACTATTCGTTTCGCATGGATTCGAAGATAAGCCTTCCACTTCGCATTGATTTGAAGCTAAATCATGTGTTCCGCATGGATTTGAAGCTGACTCGTTTGTTTCGCATGCAGTTGAAGCTGAATCATGTATATCACAAGTATTTGCAGTTAAACCATTTGTTTCGCATGGATTCGAAGGTAACCCTTCTACTTCGTATTGATTTTAATTTAAATCATGTGTTTCGCATGGATTTGAAGCTAACTCGTTTGTTTCGCAGGCACTTGAAGCTGAATCATGTATATCAAAAGTATTTGAAGCTAAACAATTCGTTTCGCATGGATTCGAAGATAAGCCTCCTACTTCGCATTGATTTGAAGCTAAATCATGTGTTTCGCATGGATTTGAAGCTAACTCGTTTGTTTCGCATGCTGTTGAAGCTAAGTCATGTATATCACAAGTATTTGCGGCTTATCCATTTGTTTCGCATGGATTCGAAGGTAACCCTTCTACTTCGCATTGATTTGAAGCTAAATCATGTGTTTCGCATGGATTTGAATCTAACTCGTTTGTTTCGCATGCTGTTGAAGCTAAGTCATGTATATCACAAGTATTTGAAGCTAAACCATTTGCTTCGCATGGATTCGAAGATCAGGCCTCTACTTCGCATTGATTAGATGCTAAATCATGTGTTTCGCATGGGTTTGAAGCTAACTCGTTTGTTTCACCTGCATTTGAAGCCATATCACTTATATTTTCAAGTATGTGAAGCTAAATCATTCCTTTTGCATGGATTTGAAGCTAAGCCATCAACTTCGCGTTGACTTGATGCTTATTCATGTGTTTAGCATGGATTTGAATCTAACTCGTTTGTTTCGCTGGCAGTTGAAGCTGAATCATGTATATCAAAAGTATTTGAAGCTAAACTATTCGTTTCGCATGGATTCGAAGATAAGCCTTCCACTTCGCATTGATTTGAAGCTAAATCATGTGTTCCGCATGGATTTGAAGCTGACTCGTTTGTTTCGCATGCAGTTGAAGCTGAATCATGTATATCACAAGTATTTGCGGCTAAACCATTTGTTTCGCATGGATTCGAAGGTAACCCTTCTACTTCGCATTGATTTTAATCTAAATCATGTGTTTCGCATGGATTTGAAGCTAACTCGTTTGTTTCGCACGCTGTTGAAGCTAAATCATGTATATCACAAGTATTTGAAGCTAAACCATTTGTTTCGCATGGATTCGAAGATAAGCCTCCTACTTCGCATTGATTTGAAGCTAAATCATGTGTTCGCATGGATTTGAAGATTAGCCTTCTACTTCGCATTGATTAGATGCTAAATCATGTGTTTAGCATGGGTTTGAAGCTAACTCATTTGTTTCGCCTGCATTTGAAGCTATATCACTTATATTCACAAGTATGTGAAGCTAAATCATTCGTTTCGCATGGATTTGAAGCAAAGCCATCAACTTCGCGTTGACTTGATACTAAATCATGTTTTTCGTTTGGACTTGAAGCTAACTCGTTTGTTTAGCATGTTGTTGAAGCTAAATCATGTATATCACAAGTATTTGAAGCTATATCATATGTTTCGCATGGATTCGAAGATAACCCTTCTAATTCGCATTGATTTGAACCTAAATCATGTGTTTCGCATGGATTTGAATCTAACTCGTTTGTTTCGCATGCTGTTGAAACTAAATCATGTATACCACAAGTATTTGAAGCTAAACCATTTGCTTCGCATGGATTCGAAGATCAGGCCTCTACTTCGTATTGATTAGATGCTAAATCATGTGTTTCGCATGGGTTTGAAGCTAACTCGTTTGTTTCGACTGCATTTGAAGCCATATCACTTATATTTTCAAGTATGTGAAGCTAAATCATTCCTTTTGCATGGGTTTGAAGCTAAGCCATCAACTTCGCGTTGACTTGATGCTTATTCATGTGTTTCGCATGGATTTGAAGCTAACTCGTTTGTTTCGCAGGCAGTTGAAGCTGAATCATGTATATCAAAAGTATTTGAAGCTAAACTATTCGTTTCGCATGGATTCGAAGATAAGCCTTCCACTTCGCATTGATTTGAAGCTAAATCATGTGTTCCGCATGGATTTGAAGCTGACTCGTTTGTTTCGCATGCAGTTGAAGCTGAATCATGTATATCACAAGTATTTGAAGCTATATCATATGTTCCGCATGGATTCGAAGATAACCCTTCTAATTCGCATTGATTTGAAGCTAAATCATGTGTTTCGGATGGATTTGAAGCTAACTCGTTTCTTTCGCATGCTGTTGGAGTTAAGTCATGTATATCACAAGTATTCGAAGCTAAACCATTTGTTTCGCATGGATTCGTAGATAAGCCTCCTACCTCGCATTGATTTGAAGCTAAATCATGTGTTCGCATGTACTTCTAGCTACCTCGTTTGTTTCGCATTCTGTTGACGCTAAATCAAGTGTATCACAAGTATTTGAAGCCAAACCATTTGCTTCGCATGGATTCGAAGATCAGCCTTCTACTTCGCATTTATTAGATGGTAAATCATGCGTTTCGCATGGATTTGAAGCTAACTCGTTTGTTTCGCATACTGTTGAAGCTAAATCATGCATATCACAAGTATTTGAAGCTAAATCATTTGTTTCGCATGGATTCGAAGATAAGCCTCCTACTTCGCATTGATTTGAAGCTAAATCATGTGTTCGCATGGATTTGAAGCTACCTCGTTTGTTTCGCATGCTGTTAAAGCTAAGTCATGTATATCACAAGTATTTGCGGCTAAACCACTATTTTCGCATGGATTCGAAGGTAACCCTTCTACTTCGCATTGATTTGAAGCTAAATCATGTGTTTCGCATGGATTTGAATCTATCTCGTTTGTTTCGCATGCTGTTGAAACTAAATCATGTATATCACAAGTATTTGAAGCTAAACCATTTGCTTCGCATGGATTCGAAGATCATCCTTCTACTTGGCATTCATTAGATGCTAAATCATGTGTTTCGCATGGGTTTGAAGCTAACTCGTTTGTTTCGCCTGCATTTGAAGCCATATCACTTATATTTTCAAGTATGTGAAGCTAAATCATTCGTTTTGCATGGATTTGAAGCTAAGCCATCAACTTCGCGTTGACTTGATGCTAATTCTTGTGTTTCGCATGGATTTGAAGCTAACTCGTTTGTTTCGCAGGCAGTTGAAGCTGAATCATGTATATCAAAAGTATTTGAAGCTAAACTATTCGTTTCGCATGGATTCGAAGATAAGCCTTCCACTTCGCATTGATTTGATGCTAAATCATGTGTTCCGCATGGATTTGAAGCTGACTCGTTTGTTCCGCATGCAGTTGAAGCTGAATCATGTATATCACAAGTATTTGCGGCTAAACCATTTGTTTCGCATGGATTCGAAGGTAACCCTTCTACTTCGCATTGATTTTAATCTAAATCATGTGTTTCGCATGGATTTGAAGCTAACTCGTTTGTTTCGCATGCTGTTGAAGCTAAATCATGTATATCACAAGAATTTGAAGCTAAACCATTTGTTTCGCATGGATTCGACGATAAGCCTCCTACTTCGCACTGAATTCAAGCTAAATCATGGGTTTCGCATGGATTTGAAGCTAACTCGTTTGTTTCGCATGCTGTTGAAGCTAAGTCATGTATATCACAAGTATTTGCGGCTAAAACATTTGTTTCGCATGGATTCGAAGGTAACCCTTCTACTTCGCATTGATTTGAAGTTAAATCATGTGTTTCGCATGGATTTGAATCTAACTCGTTTGTTTCGCATGCTGTTGAAACTAAAGCATGTATATCACAAGTATTTGAAGCTAAACCATTTGCTTCGCATGGATTCGAAGATCAGGCCTCTACTTCGCATTGATTAGATGCTAAAGCATGTGTTTCGCATGGGTTTGAAGCTAACTCGTTTGTTTCGCCTGTATTTGAAGCCATATCACTTATATTTTCAAGTATGTGAAGCTAAATCATTCCTTTTGCATGGATTTGAAGCTAAGCCATCAACTTCGCGTTGACTTGATGCTTATTCATGTGTTTCGCATGGATTTGAAGCTAACTCGTTTGTTTAGCATGTTGTTGAAGCTAAATCATGTATATCACAAGTATTTGAAGCTATATCATATGTTTCGCATGGATTCGAAGTTAACCCTTCTAATTCGCATTGATTTGAAGCTAAATCATGTGTTCGCATGGATTTGAAGCTAACTCGTTTGCTTCGCATGCTGTTGATGCTAAATCAAGTGTATCACAAGTATTTGAAGCTAAACCACTTGTTTCGCATGGATTCGAAGATCAGCCTTCTACTTCGCATTGATTAGATGCTAAATCATGTGTTTAGCATGGGTTTGAAGCTAACTCATTTGTTTCGCCTGCATTTGAAGCTATATCACTTATATTCACAAGTATGTGAAGCTAAATCATTCGTTTCGCATGGATTTGAAGCAAAGCCATCAACTTCGCGTTGACTTGATACTAAATCATTTTTTTCGTTTGGACTTGAAGCTAACTCGTTTGTTTAGCATGTTGTTGAAGCTAAATCATGTATATCACAAGTATTTGAAGCTATATCATATGTTTCGCATGGATTCGAAGATAACCCTTCTAATTCGCATTGATTTGAAGCTAAATCATGTTTTTCGGATGGATTTGAAGCTAACTCGTTTGTTTCGCATGCTGTTGAAGCTAAGTCATGTATATCACAAGTATTCGAAGCTAAACCATTTGTTTCGCATGGATTCGAAGATCATCCTTCTACTTCGCATTCATTAGATGCTAAATCATGTGTTTCGCATGGGTTTGAAGCTAACTCGTTTGTTTCGCCTGCATTTGAAGCCATATCACTTATATTTTCAAGTATGTGAAGCTAAATCATTCGTTTTGCATCGATTTGAAGCTAAGCCATCAACTTCGCGTTGACTTGATGCTAATTCTTGTGTTTCGCATGGATTTGAAGCTAACTCGTTTGTTTCGCAGGCAGTTGAAGCTGAATCATGTATATCAAAAGTATTTGAAGCTAAACTATTCGTTTCGCATGGATTCGAAGATAAGCCTTCCACTTCGCATTGATTTGATGCTAAATCATGTGTTCCGCATGGATTTGAAGCTGACTCGTTTGTTCCGCATGCAGTTGAAGCTGAATCATGTATATCACAAGTATTTGCGGCTAAACCATTTGTTTCGCATGGATTCGAAGGTAACCCTTCTACTTCGCATTGATTTTAATCTAAATCATGTGTTTCGCATGGATTTGAAGCTAACTCGTTTGTTTCGCATGCTGTTGAAGCTAAATCATGTATATCACAAGAATTTGAAGCTAAACCATTTGTTTCGCATGGATTCGAAGATAAGCCTCCTACTTCGCACTGAATTCAAGCTAAATCATGGGTTTCGCATGGATTTGAAGCTAACTCGTTTGTTTCGCATGCTGTTGAAGCTAAGTCATGTATATCACAAGTATTTGCGGCTAAAACATTTGTTTCGCATGGATTCGAAGGTAACCCTTCTACTTCGCATTGATTTGAAGTTAAATCATGTGTTTCGCATGGATTTGAATCTAACTCGTTTGTTTCGCATGCTGTTGAAACTAAAGCATGTATATCACAAGTATTTGAAGCTAAACCATTTGCTTCGCATGGATTCGAAGATCAGGCCTCTACTTCGCATTGATTAGATGCTAAATCATGTGTTTCGCATGGGTTTGAAGCTAACTCGTTTGTTTCGCCTGTATTTGAAGCCATATCACTTATATTTTCAAGTATGTGAAGCTAAATCATTCCTTTTGCATGGATTTGAAGCTAAGCCATCAACTTCGCGTTGACTTGATTCTTATTCATATGTTTCGCATGGATTCGAAGTTAACCCTTCTAATTCGCATTGATTTGAAGCTAAATCATGTGTTCGCATGGATTTGAAGCTAACTCGTTTGCTTCGCATGCTGTTGATGCTAAATCAAGTGTATCACAAGTATTTGAAGCTAAACCACTTGTTTCGCATGGATTCGAAGATCAGCCTTCTACTTCGCATTGATTAGATGCTAAATCATGTGTTTAGCATGGGTTTGAAGCTAACTCATTTGTTTCGCCTGCATTTGAAGCTATATCACTTATATTCACAAGTATGTGAAGCTAAATCATTCGTTTCGCATGGATTTGAAGCAAAGCCATCAACTTCGCGTTGACTTGATACTAAATCATTTTTTTCGTTTGGACTTGAAGCTAACTCGTTTGTTTAGCATGTTGTTGAAGCTAAATCATGTATATCACAAGTATTTGAAGCTATATCATATGTTTCGCATGGATTCGAAGATAACCCTTCTAATTCGCATTGATTTGAAGCTAAATCATGTTTTTCGGATGGATTTGAAGCTAACTCGTTTGTTTCGCATGCTGTTGAAGCTAAGTCATGTATATCACAAGTATTCGAAGCTAAACCATTTGTTTCGCATGGATTCGAAGATCATCCTTCTACTTCGCATTCATTAGATGCTAAATCATGTGTTTCGCATGGGTTTGAAGCTAACTCGTTTGTTTCGCCTGCATTTGAAGCCATATCACTTATATTTTCAAGTATGTGAAGCTAAATCATTCGTTTTGCATCGATTTGAAGCTAAGCCATCAACTTCGCGTTGACTTGATGCTAATTCTTGTGTTTCGCATGGATTTGAAGCTAACTCGTTTGTTTCGCAGGCAGTTGAAGCTGAATCATGTATATCAAAAGTATTTGAAGCTAAACTATTCGTTTCGCATGGATTCGAAGATAAGCCTTCCACTTCGCATTGATTTGATGCTAAATCATGTGTTCCGCATGGATTTGAAGCTGACTCGTTTGTTTCGCATGCAGTTGAAGCTGAATCATGTATATCACAAGTATTTGCGGCTAAACCATTTGTTTCGCATGGATTCGAAGGTAACCCTTCTACGTCGCATTGATTTTAATCTAAATCATGTGTTTCGCATGGATTTGAAGCTAACTCGTTTGTTTCGCATGCTGTTGAAGCTAAATCATGTATATCACAAGTATTTGCGGCTAAACCATTTGTTTCGCATGGATTCGAAGGTAACCCTTCTACTTCGCATTGATTTTAATCTAAATCATGTGTTTCGCATGGATTTGAATCTAACTCGTTTGTTTCGCATGCTGTTGAAACTAAATCATGTATATCACAAGTATTTGAAGCTAAACCATTTGCTTCGCATGGATTCGAAGATCAGGCCTCTACTTCGCATTTATTAGATGGTAAATCATGCGTTTCGCATGCATTTGAAGCTAACTCGTTTGTTTCGCATACTGTTGAAGCTAAATCATGCATATCACAAGTATTTGAAGCTAAACCATTTGTTTCGCATGGATTCGAAGGTAACCCTTCTACTTCGCATTGATTTGAAGTTAAATCATGTGTTTCGCATGGATTTGAATCTAACTCGTTTGTTTCGCATGCTGTTGAAACTAAATCAAGTGTATCACAAGGATTTGAAGCTAAACCACTTGTTTCGCATGGATTCGAAGATCAGCCTTCTACTTCGCATTAATTAGATGCTAAATCATGTGTTTAGCATGGGTTTGAAGCTAACTCATTTGTTTCGCCTGCATTTGAAGCTATATCACTTATATTCACAAGTATGTGAAGCTAAATCATTCGTTTCGCATGGATTTGAAGCAAAGCCATCAACTTCGCGTTGACTTGATACTAAATCATTTTTTTCGTTTGGACTTGAAGCTAACTCGTTTGTTTAGCATGTTGTTGAAGCTAAATCATGTATATCACAAGTATCTGAAGCTATATCATATGTTTCGCATGGATTCGAAGATAACCCTTCTAATTCGCATTGATTTGAAGCTAAATCATGTTTTTCGGATGGATTTGAAGCTAACTCGTTTGTTTCGCATGCTGTTGAAGCTAAGTCATGTATATCACAAGTATTCGAAGCTAAACCATTTGTTTCGCATGGATTCGAAGATCATCCTTCTACTTCGCATTCATTAGATGCTAAATCATGTGTTTCGCATGGGTTTGAAGCTAACTCGTTTGTTTCGCCTGCATTTGAAGCCATATCACTTATATTTTCAAGTATGTGAAGCTAAATCATTCGTTTTGCATCGATTTGAAGCTAAGCCATCAACTTCGCGTTGACTTGATGCTAATTCTTGTGTTTCGCATGGATTTGAAGCTAACTCGTTTGTTTCGCAGGCAGTTGAAACTGAATCATGTATATCAAAAGTATTTGAAGCTAAACTATTCGTTTCGCATGGATTCGAAGATAAGCCTTCCACTTCGCATTGATTTGAAGCTAAATCATGTTTTTCGGATGGATTTGAAGCTAACTCGTTTGTTTCGCATGCTGTTGAAGCTAAGTCATGTATATCACAAGTATTCGAAGCTAAACCATTTGTTTCGCATGGATTCGAAGATCATCCTTCTACTTCGCATTCATTAGATGCTAAATCATGTGTTCCGCATGGATTTGAAGCTGACTCGTTTGTTTCGCATGCAGTTGAAGCTGAATCATGTATATCACAAGTATTTGCGGCTAAACCATTTGTTTCGCATGGATTCGAAGGTAACCCTTCTACTTCGCATTGATTTTAATCTAAATCATGTGTTTCGCATGGATTTGAAGCTAACTCGTTTGTTTCGCATGCTGTTGAAGCTAAATCATGTATATCACAAGTATTTGCGGCTAAACCATTTGTTTCGCATGGATTCGAAGGTAACCCTTCTACTTCGCATTGATTTTAATCTAAATCATGTGTTTCGCATGGATTTGAATCTAACTCGTTTGTTTCGCATGCTGTTGAAACTAAATCAAGTGTATCACAAGGATTTGAAGCTAAACCACTTGTTTCGCATGGATTCGAAGATCAGCCTTCTACTTCGCATTAATTAGATGCTAAATCATGTGTTTAGCATGGGTTTGAAGCTAACTCATTTGTTTCGCCTGCATTTGAAGCTATATCACTTATATTCACAAGTATGTGAAGCTAAATCATTCGTTTCGCATGGATTTGAAGCAAAGCCATCAACTTCGCGTTGACTTGATACTAAATCATTTTTTTCGTTTGGACTTGAAGCTAACTCGTTTGTTTAGCATGTTGTTGAAGCTAAATCATGTATATCACAAGTATTTGAAGCTATATCATATGTTTCGCATGGATTCGAAGATAACCCTTCTAATTCGCATTGATTTGAAGCTAAATCATGTTTTTCGGATGGATTTGAAGCTAACTCGTTTGTTTCGCATGCTGTTGAAGCTAAGTCATGTATATCACAAGTATTCGAAGCTAAACCATTTGTTTCGCATGGATTCGAAGATCATCCTTCTACTTCGCATTCATTAGATGCTAAATCATGTGTTTCGCATGGGTTTGAAGCTAACTCGTTTGTTTCGCCTGCATTTGAAGCCATATCACTTATATTTTCAAGTATGTGAAGCTAAATCATTCGTTTTGCATCGATTTGAAGCTAAGCCATCAACTTCGCGTTGACTTGATGCTAATTCTTGTGTTTCGCATGGATTTGAAGCTAACTCGTTTGTTTCGCAGGCAGTTGAAGCTGAATCATGTATATCAAAAGTATTTGAAGCTAAACTATTCGTTTCGCATGGATTCGAAGATAAGCCTTCCACTTCGCATTGATTTGATGCTAAATCATGTGTTCCGCGTGGATTTGAAGCTGACTCGTTTGTTTCGCATGCAGTTGAAGCTGAATCATGTATATCACAAGTATTTGCGGCTAAACCATTTGTTTCGCATGGATTCGAAGGTAACCCTTCTACGTCGCATTGATTTTAATCTAAATCATGTGTTTCGCATGGATTTGAAGCTAACTCGTTTGTTTCGCATGCTGTTGAAGCTAAATCATGTATATCACAAGTATTTGCGGCTAAACCATTTGTTTCGCATGGATTCGAAGGTAACCCTTCTACTTCGCATTGATTTTAATCTAAATCATGTGTTTCGCATGGATTTGAATCTAACTCGTTTGTTTCGCATGCTGTTGAAACTAAATCATGTATATCACAAGTATTTGAAGCTAAACCATTTGCTTCGCATGGATTCGAAGATCAGGCCTCTACTTCGCATTTATTAGATGGTAAATCATGCGTTTCGCATGCATTTGAAGCTAACTCGTTTGTTTCGCATACTGTTGAAGCTAAATCATGCATATCACAAGTATTTGAAGCTAAACCATTTGTTTCGCATGGATTCGAAGGTAACCCTTCTACTTCGCATTGATTTGAAGTTAAATCATGTGTTTCGCATGGATTTGAATCTAACTCGTTTGTTTCGCATGCTGTTGAAACTAAATCAAGTGTATCACAAGGATTTGAAGCTAAACCACTTGTTTCGCATGGATTCGAAGATCAGCCTTCTACTTCGCATTGATTAGATGCTAAATCATGTGTTTAGCATGGGTTTGAAGCTAACTCATTTGTTTCGCCTGCATTTGAAGCTATATCACTTATATTCACAAGTATGTGAAGCTAAATCATTCGTTTCGCATGGATTTGAAGCAAAGCCATCAACTTCGCGTTGACTTGATACTAAATCATTTTTTTCGTTTGGACTTGAAGCTAACTCGTTTGTTTAGCATGTTGTTGAAGCTAAATCATGTATATCACAAGTATTTGAAGCTATATCATATGTTTCGCATGGATTCGAAGATAACCCTTCTAATTCGCATTGATTTGAAGCTAAATCATGTTTTTCGGATGGATTTGAAGCTAACTCGTTTGTTTCGCATGCTGTTGAAGCTAAGTCATGTATATCACAAGTATTCGAAGCTAAACCATTTGTTTCGCATGGATTCGAAGATAACCCTTCTACTTCGCATTGATTTTAATCTAAATCATGTGTTTCGCATGGATTTGAATCTAACTCGTTTGTTTCGCATGCTGTTGAAACTAAATCATGTATATCACAAGTATTTGAAGCTAAACCATTTGCTTCGCATGGATTCGAAGATCAGGCCTCTACTTCGCATTTATTAGATGGTAAATCATGCGTTTCTCATGCATTTGAAGCTAACTCGTTTGTTTCGCATACTGTTGAAGCTAAATCATGCATATCACAAGTATTTGAAGCTAAACCATTTGTTTCGCATGGATTCGAAGGTAACCCTTCTACTTCGCATTGATTTGAAGTTAAATCATGTGTTTCGCATGGATTTGAATCTAACTCGTTTGTTTCGCATGCTGTTGAAACTAAATCAAGTGTATCACAAGGATTTGAAGCTAAACCACTTGTTTCGCATGGATTCGAAGATCAGCCTTCTACTTCGCATTAATTAGATGCTAAATCATGTGTTTAGCATGGGTTTGAAGCTAACTCATTTGATTCGCCTGCATTTGAAGCTATATCACTTATATTCACAAGTATGTGAAGCTAAATCATTCGTTTCGCATGGATTTGAAGCAAAGCCATCAACTTCGCGTTGACTTGATACTAAATCATTTTTTTCGTTTGGACTTGAAGCTAACTCGTTTGTTTAGCATGTTGTTGAAGCTAAATCATGTATATCACAAGTATCTGAAGCTATATCATATGTTTCGCATGGATTCGAAGATAACCCTTCTAATTCGCATTGATTTGAAGCTAAATCATGTTTTTCGGATGGATTTGAAGCTAACTCGTTTGTTTCGCATGCTGTTGAAGCTAAGTCATGTATATCACAAGTATTCGAAGCTAAACCATTTGTTTCGCATGGATTCGAAGATCATCCTTCTACTTCGCATTCATTAGATGCTAAATCATGTGTTTCGCATGGGTTTGAAGCTAACTCGTTTGTTTCGCCTGCATTTGAAGCCATATCACTTATATTTTCAAGTATGTGAAGCTAAATCATTCGTTTTGCATCGATTTGAAGCTAAGCCATCAACTTCGCGTTGACTTGATGCTAATTCTTGTGTTTCGCATGGATTTGAAGCTAACTCGTTTGTTTCGCAGGCAGTTGAAACTGAATCATGTATATCAAAAGTATTTGAAGCTAAACTATTCGTTTCGCATGGATTCGAAGATAAGCCTTCCACTTCGCATTGATTTGATGCTAAATCATGTGTTCCGCATGGATTTGAAGCTGACTCGTTTGTTTCGCATGCAGTTGAAGCTGAATCATGTATATCACAAGTATTTGCGGCTAAACCATTTGTTTCGCATGGATTCGAAGGTAACCCTTCTACGTCGCATTGATTTTAATCTAAATCATGTGTTTCGCATGGATTTGAAGCTAACTCGTTTGTTTCGCATGCTGTTGAAGCTAAATCATGTATATCACAAGTATTTGCGGCTAAACCATTTGTTTCGCATGGATTCGAAGGTAACCCTTCTACTTCGCATTGATTTTAATCTAAATCATGTGTTTCGCATGGATTTGAATCTAACTCGTTTGTTTCGCATGCTGTTGAAACTAAATCATGTATATCACAAGTATTTGAAGCTAAACCATTTGCTTCGCATGGATTCGAAGATCAGGCCTCTACTTCGCATTTATTAGATGGTAAATCATGCGTTTCGCATGCATTTGAAGCTAACTCGTTTGTTTCGCATACTGTTGAAGCTAAATCATGCATATCACAAGTATTTGAAGCTAAACCATTTGTTTCGCATGGATTCGAAGGTAACCCTTCTACTTCGCATTGATTTGAAGTTAAATCATGTGTTTCGCATGGATTTGAATCTAACTCGTTTGTTTCGCATGCTGTTGAAACTAAATCAAGTGTATCACAAGGATTTGAAGCTAAACCACTTGTTTCGCATGGATTCGAAGATCAGCCTTCTACTTCGCATTAATTAGATGCTAAATCATGTGTTTAGCATGGGTTTGAAGCTAACTCATTTGATTCGCCTGCATTTGAAGCTATATCACTTATATTCACAAGTATGTGAAGCTAAATCATTCGTTTCGCATGGATTTGAAGCAAAGCCATCAACTTCGCGTTGACTTGATACTAAATCATTTTTTTCGTTTGGACTTGAAGCTAACTCGTTTGTTTAGCATGTTGTTGAAGCTAAATCATGTATATCACAAGTATCTGAAGCTATATCATATGTTTCGCATGGATTCGAAGATAACCCTTCTAATTCGCATTGATTTGAAGCTAAATCATGTTTTTCGGATGGATTTGAAGCTAACTCGTTTGTTTCGCATGCTGTTGAAGCTAAGTCATGTATATCACAAGTATTCGAAGCTAAACCATTTGTTTCGCATGGATTCGAAGATCATCCTTCTACTTCGCATTCATTAGATGCTAAATCATGTGTTTCGCATGGGTTTGAAGCTAACTCGTTTGTTTCGCCTGCATTTGAAGCCATATCACTTATATTTTCAAGTATGTGAAGCTAAATCATTCGTTTTGCATCGATTTGAAGCTAAGCCATCAACTTCGCGTTGACTTGATGCTAATTCTTGTGTTTCGCATGGATTTGAAGCTAACTCGTTTGTTTCGCAGGCAGTTGAAACTGAATCATGTATATCAAAAGTATTTGAAGCTAAACTATTCGTTTCGCATGGATTCGAAGATAAGCCTTCCACTTCGCATTGATTTGATGCTAAATCATGTGTTCCGCATGGATTTGAAGCTGACTCGTTTGTTTCGCATGCAGTTGAAGCTGAATCATGTATATCACAAGTATTTGCGGCTAAACCATTTGTTTCGCATGGATTCGAAGGTAACCCTTCTACTTCGCATTGATTTTAATCTAAATCATGTGTTTCGCATGGATTTGAAGCTAACTCGTTTGTTTCGCATGCTGTTGAAGCTAAATCATGTATATCACAAGTATTTGCGGCTAAACCATTTGTTTCGCATGGATTCGAAGGTAACCCTTCTACTTCGCATTGATTTTAATCTAAATCATGTGTTTCGCATGGATTTGAATCTAACTCGTTTGTTTCGCATGCTGTTGAAACTAAATCAAGTGTATCACAAGGATTTGAAGCTAAACCACTTGTTTCGCATGGATTCGAAGATCAGCCTTCTACTTCGCATTAATTAGATGCTAAATCATGTGTTTAGCATGGGTTTGAAGCTAACTCATTTGTTTCGCCTGCATTTGAAGCTATATCACTTATATTCACAAGTATGTGAAGCTAAATCATTCGTTTCGCATGGATTTGAAGCAAAGCCATCAACTTCGCGTTGACTTGATACTAAATCATTTTTTTCGTTTGGACTTGAAGCTAACTCGTTTGTTTAGCATGTTGTTGAAGCTAAATCATGTATATCACAAGTATCTGAAGCTATATCATATGTTTCGCATGGATTCGAAGATAACCCTTCTAATTCGCATTGATTTGAAGCTAAATCATGTTTTTCGGATGGATTTGAAGCTAACTCGTTTGTTTCGCATGCTGTTGAAGCTAAGTCATGTATATCACAAGTATTCGAAGCTAAACCATTTGTTTCGCATGGATTCGAAGATCATCCTTCTACTTCGCATTCATTAGATGCTAAATCATGTGTTTCGCATGGGTTTGAAGCTAACTCGTTTGTTTCGCCTGCATTTGAAGCCATATCACTTATATTTTCAAGTATGTGAAGCTAAATCATTCGTTTTGCATCGATTTGAAGCTAAACCATCAACTTCGCGTTGACTTGATGCTAATTCTTGTGTTTCGCATGGATTTGAAGCTAACTCGTTTGTTTCGCAGGCAGTTGAAGCTGAATCATGTATATCAAAAGTATTTGAAGCTAAACTATTCGTTTCGCATGGATTCGAAGATAAGCCTTCCACTTCGCATTGATTTGAAGCTAAATCATGTTTTTCGGATGGATTTGAAGCTAACTCGTTTGTTTCGCATGCTGTTGAAGCTAAGTCATGTATATCACAAGTATTCGAAGCTAAACCATTTGTTTCGCATGGATTCGAAGATCATCCTTCTACTTCGCATTCATTAGATGCTAAATCATGTGTTCCGCATGGATTTGAAGCTGACTCGTTTGTTTCGCATGCAGTTGAAGCTGAATCATGTATATCACAAGTATTTGCGGCTAAACCATTTGTTTCGCATGGATTCGAAGGTAACCCTTCTACTTCGCATTGATTTTAATCTAAATCATGTGTTTCGCATGGATTTGAAGCTAACTCGTTTGTTTCGCATGCTGTTGAAGCTAAATCATGTATATCACAAGTATTTGCGGCTAAACCATTTGTTTCGCATGGATTCGAAGGTAACCCTTCTACTTCGCATTGATTTTAATCTAAATCATGTGTTTCGCATGGATTTGAATCTAACTCGTTTGTTTCGCATGCTGTTGAAACTAAATCAAGTGTATCACAAGGATTTGAAGCTAAACCACTTGTTTCGCATGGATTCGAAGATCAGCCTTCTACTTCGCATTAATTAGATGCTAAATCATGTGTTTAGCATGGGTTTGAAGCTAACTCATTTGTTTCGCCTGCATTTGAAGCTATATCACTTATATTCACAAGTATGTGAAGCTAAATCATTCGTTTCGCATGGATTTGAAGCAAAGCCATCAACTTCGCGTTGACTTGATACTAAATCATTTTTTTCGTTTGGACTTGAAGCTAACTCGTTTGTTTAGCATGTTGTTGAAGCTAAATCATGTATATCACAAGTATTTGAAGCTATATCATATGTTTCGCATGGATTCGAAGATAACCCTTCTAATTCGCATTGATTTGAAGCTAAATCATGTTTTTCGGATGGATTTGAAGCTAACTCGTTTGTTTCGCATGCTGTTGAAGCTAAGTCATGTATATCACAAGTATTCGAAGCTAAACCATTTGTTTCGCATGGATTCGAAGATCATCCTTCTACTTCGCATTCATTAGATGCTAAATCATGTGTTTCGCATGGGTTTGAAGCTAACTCGTTTGTTTCGCCTGCATTTGAAGCCATATCACTTATATTTTCAAGTATGTGAAGCTAAATCATTCGTTTTGCATCGATTTGAAGCTAAGCCATCAACTTCGCGTTGACTTGATGCTAATTCTTGTGTTTCGCATGGATTTGAAGCTAACTCGTTTGTTTCGCAGGCAGTTGAAGCTGAATCATGTATATCAAAAGTATTTGAAGCTAAACTATTCGTTTCGCATGGATTCGAAGATAAGCCTTCCACTTCGCATTGATTTGATGCTAAATCATGTGTTCCGCGTGGATTTGAAGCTGACTCGTTTGTTTCGCATGCAGTTGAAGCTGAATCATGTATATCACAAGTATTTGCGGCTAAACCATTTGTTTCGCATGGATTCGAAGGTAACCCTTCTACGTCGCATTGATTTTAATCTAAATCATGTGTTTCGCATGGATTTGAAGCTAACTCGTTTGTTTCGCATGCTGTTGAAGCTAAATCATGTATATCACAAGTATTTGCGGCTAAACCATTTGTTTCGCATGGATTCGAAGGTAACCCTTCTACTTCGCATTGATTTTAATCTAAATCATGTGTTTCGCATGGATTTGAATCTAACTCGTTTGTTTCGCATGCTGTTGAAACTAAATCATGTATATCACAAGTATTTGAAGCTAAACCATTTGCTTCGCATGGATTCGAAGATCAGGCCTCTACTTCGCATTTATTAGATGGTAAATCATGCGTTTCGCATGCATTTGAAGCTAACTCGTTTGTTTCGCATACTGTTGAAGCTAAATCATGCATATCACAAGTATTTGAAGCTAAACCATTTGTTTCGCATGGATTCGAAGGTAACCCTTCTACTTCGCATTGATTTGAAGTTAAATCATGTGTTTCGCATGGATTTGAATCTAACTCGTTTGTTTCGCATGCTGTTGAAACTAAATCAAGTGTATCACAAGGATTTGAAGCTAAACCACTTGTTTCGCATGGATTCGAAGATCAGCCTTCTACTTCGCATTGATTAGATGCTAAATCATGTGTTTAGCATGGGTTTGAAGCTAACTCATTTGTTTCGCCTGCATTTGAAGCTATATCACTTATATTCACAAGTATGTGAAGCTAAATCATTCGTTTCGCATGGATTTGAAGCAAAGCCATCAACTTCGCGTTGACTTGATACTAAATCATTTTTTTCGTTTGGACTTGAAGCTAACTCGTTTGTTTAGCATGTTGTTGAAGCTAAATCATGTATATCACAAGTATTTGAAGCTATATCATATGTTTCGCATGGATTCGAAGATAACCCTTCTAATTCGCATTGATTTGAAGCTAAATCATGTTTTTCGGATGGATTTGAAGCTAACTCGTTTGTTTCGCATGCTGTTGAAGCTAAGTCATGTATATCACAAGTATTCGAAGCTAAACCATTTGTTTCGCATGGATTCGAAGATCATCCTTCTACTTCGCATTCATTAGATGCTAAATCATGTGTTTCGCATGGGTTTGAAGCTAACTCGTTTGTTTCGCCTGCATTTGAAGCCATATCACTTATATTTTCAAGTATGTGAAGCTAAATCATTCGTTTTGCATCGATTTGAAGCTAAGCCATCAACTTCGCGTTGACTTGATGCTAATTCTTGTGTTTCGCATGGATTTGAAGCTAACTCGTTTGTTTCGCAGGCAGTTGAAGCTGAATCATGTATATCAAAAGTATTTGAAGCTAAACTATTCGTTTCGCATGGATTCGAAGATAAGCCTTCCACTTCGCATTGATTTGATGCTAAATCATGTGTTCCGCATGGATTTGAAGCTGACTCGTTTGTTTCGCATGCAGTTGAAGCTGAATCATGTATATCACAAGTATTTGCGGCTAAACCATTTGTTTCGCATGGATTCGAAGGTAACCCTTCTACGTCGCATTGATTTTAATCTAAATCATGTGTTTCGCATGGATTTGAAGCTAACTCGTTTGTTTCGCATGCTGTTGAAGCTAAATCATGTATATCACAAGTATTTGCGGCTAAACCATTTGTTTCGCATGGATTCGAAGGTAACCCTTCTACTTCGCATTGATTTTAATCTAAATCATGTGTTTCGCATGGATTTGAATCTAACTCGTTTGTTTCGCATGCTGTTGAAACTAAATCATGTATATCACAAGTATTTGAAGCTAAACCATTTGCTTCGCATGGATTCGAAGATCAGGCCTCTACTTCGCATTTATTAGATGGTAAATCATGCGTTTCTCATGCATTTGAAGCTAACTCGTTTGTTTCGCATACTGTTGAAGCTAAATCATGCATATCACAAGTATTTGAAGCTAAACCATTTGTTTCGCATGGATTCGAAGGTAACCCTTCTACTTCGCATTGATTTGAAGTTAAATCATGTGTTTCGCATGGATTTGAATCTAACTCGTTTGTTTCGCATGCTGTTGAAACTAAATCAAGTGTATCACAAGGATTTGAAGCTAAACCACTTGTTTCGCATGGATTCGAAGATCAGCCTTCTACTTCGCATTAATTAGATGCTAAATCATGTGTTTAGCATGGGTTTGAAGCTAACTCATTTGATTCGCCTGCATTTGAAGCTATATCACTTATATTCACAAGTATGTGAAGCTAAATCATTCGTTTCGCATGGATTTGAAGCAAAGCCATCAACTTCGCGTTGACTTGATACTAAATCATTTTTTTCGTTTGGACTTGAAGCTAACTCGTTTGTTTAGCATGTTGTTGAAGCTAAATCATGTATATCACAAGTATCTGAAGCTATATCATATGTTTCGCATGGATTCGAAGATAACCCTTCTAATTCGCATTGATTTGAAGCTAAATCATGTTTTTCGGATGGATTTGAAGCTAACTCGTTTGTTTCGCATGCTGTTGAAGCTAAGTCATGTATATCACAAGTATTCGAAGCTAAACCATTTGTTTCGCATGGATTCGAAGATCATCCTTCTACTTCGCATTCATTAGATGCTAAATCATGTGTTTCGCATGGGTTTGAAGCTAACTCGTTTGTTTCGCCTGCATTTGAAGCCATATCACTTATATTTTCAAGTATGTGAAGCTAAATCATTCGTTTTGCATCGATTTGAAGCTAAGCCATCAACTTCGCGTTGACTTGATGCTAATTCTTGTGTTTCGCATGGATTTGAAGCTAACTCGTTTGTTTCGCAGGCAGTTGAAACTGAATCATGTATATCAAAAGTATTTGAAGCTAAACTATTCGTTTCGCATGGATTCGAAGATAAGCCTTCCACTTCGCATTGATTTGATGCTAAATCATGTGTTCCGCATGGATTTGAAGCTGACTCGTTTGTTTCGCATGCAGTTGAAGCTGAATCATGTATATCACAAGTATTTGCGGCTAAACCATTTGTTTCGCATGGATTCGAAGGTAACCCTTCTACGTCGCATTGATTTTAATCTAAATCATGTGTTTCGCATGGATTTGAAGCTAACTCGTTTGTTTCGCATGCTGTTGAAGCTAAATCATGTATATCACAAGTATTTGCGGCTAAACCATTTGTTTCGCATGGATTCGAAGGTAACCCTTCTACTTCGCATTGATTTTAATCTAAATCATGTGTTTCGCATGGATTTGAATCTAACTCGTTTGTTTCGCATGCTGTTGAAACTAAATCATGTATATCACAAGTATTTGAAGCTAAACCATTTGCTTCGCATGGATTCGAAGATCAGGCCTCTACTTCGCATTTATTAGATGGTAAATCATGCGTTTCGCATGCATTTGAAGCTAACTCGTTTGTTTCGCATACTGTTGAAGCTAAATCATGCATATCACAAGTATTTGAAGCTAAACCATTTGTTTCGCATGGATTCGAAGGTAACCCTTCTACTTCGCATTGATTTGAAGTTAAATCATGTGTTTCGCATGGATTTGAATCTAACTCGTTTGTTTCGCATGCTGTTGAAACTAAATCAAGTGTATCACAAGGATTTGAAGCTAAACCACTTGTTTCGCATGGATTCGAAGATCAGCCTTCTACTTCGCATTAATTAGATGCTAAATCATGTGTTTAGCATGGGTTTGAAGCTAACTCATTTGATTCGCCTGCATTTGAAGCTATATCACTTATATTCACAAGTATGTGAAGCTAAATCATTCGTTTCGCATGGATTTGAAGCAAAGCCATCAACTTCGCGTTGACTTGATACTAAATCATTTTTTTCGTTTGGACTTGAAGCTAACTCGTTTGTTTAGCATGTTGTTGAAGCTAAATCATGTATATCACAAGTATCTGAAGCTATATCATATGTTTCGCATGGATTCGAAGATAACCCTTCTAATTCGCATTGATTTGAAGCTAAATCATGTTTTTCGGATGGATTTGAAGCTAACTCGTTTGTTTCGCATGCTGTTGAAGCTAAGTCATGTATATCACAAGTATTCGAAGCTAAACCATTTGTTTCGCATGGATTCGAAGATCATCCTTCTACTTCGCATTCATTAGATGCTAAATCATGTGTTTCGCATGGGTTTGAAGCTAACTCGTTTGTTTCGCCTGCATTTGAAGCCATATCACTTATATTTTCAAGTATGTGAAGCTAAATCATTCGTTTTGCATCGATTTGAAGCTAAGCCATCAACTTCGCGTTGACTTGATGCTAATTCTTGTGTTTCGCATGGATTTGAAGCTAACTCGTTTGTTTCGCAGGCAGTTGAAACTGAATCATGTATATCAAAAGTATTTGAAGCTAAACTATTCGTTTCGCATGGATTCGAAGATAAGCCTTCCACTTCGCATTGATTTGATGCTAAATCATGTGTTCCGCATGGATTTGAAGCTGACTCGTTTGTTTCGCATGCAGTTGAAGCTGAATCATGTATATCACAAGTATTTGCGGCTAAACCATTTGTTTCGCATGGATTCGAAGGTAACCCTTCTACTTCGCATTGATTTTAATCTAAATCATGTGTTTCGCATGGATTTGAAGCTAACTCGTTTGTTTCGCATGCTGTTGAAGCTAAATCATGTATATCACAAGTATTTGCGGCTAAACCATTTGTTTCGCATGGATTCGAAGGTAACCCTTCTACTTCGCATTGATTTTAATCTAAATCATGTGTTTCGCATGGATTTGAATCTAACTCGTTTGTTTCGCATGCTGTTGAAACTAAATCAAGTGTATCACAAGGATTTGAAGCTAAACCACTTGTTTCGCATGGATTCGAAGATCAGCCTTCTACTTCGCATTAATTAGATGCTAAATCATGTGTTTAGCATGGGTTTGAAGCTAACTCATTTGTTTCGCCTGCATTTGAAGCTATATCACTTATATTCACAAGTATGTGAAGCTAAATCATTCGTTTCGCATGGATTTGAAGCAAAGCCATCAACTTCGCGTTGACTTGATACTAAATCATTTTTTTCGTTTGGACTTGAAGCTAACTCGTTTGTTTAGCATGTTGTTGAAGCTAAATCATGTATATCACAAGTATCTGAAGCTATATCATATGTTTCGCATGGATTCGAAGATAACCCTTCTAATTCGCATTGATTTGAAGCTAAATCATGTTTTTCGGATGGATTTGAAGCTAACTCGTTTGTTTCGCATGCTGTTGAAGCTAAGTCATGTATATCACAAGTATTCGAAGCTAAACCATTTGTTTCGCATGGATTCGAAGATCATCCTTCTACTTCGCATTCATTAGATGCTAAATCATGTGTTTCGCATGGGTTTGAAGCTAACTCGTTTGTTTCGCCTGCATTTGAAGCCATATCACTTATATTTTCAAGTATGTGAAGCTAAATCATTCGTTTTGCATCGATTTGAAGCTAAACCATCAACTTCGCGTTGACTTGATGCTAATTCTTGTGTTTCGCATGGATTTGAAGCTAACTCGTTTGTTTCGCAGGCAGTTGAAGCTGAATCATGTATATCAAAAGTATTTGAAGCTAAACTATTCGTTTCGCATGGATTCGAAGATAAGCCTTCCACTTCGCATTGATTTGATGCTAAATCATGTGTTCCGCATGGATTTGAAGCTGACTCGTTTGTTTCGCATGCAGTTGAAGCTGAATCATGTATATCACAAGTATTTGCGGCTAAACCATTTGTTTCGCATGGATTCGAAGGTAACCCTTCTACGTCGCATTGATTTTAATCTAAATCATGTGTTTCGCATGGATTTGAAGCTAACTCGTTTGTTTCGCATGCTGTTGAAGCTAAATCATGTATATCACAAGTATTTGCGGCTAAACCATTTGTTTCGCATGGATTCGAAGGTAACCCTTCTACTTCGCATTGATTTTAATCTAAATCATGTGTTTCGCATGGATTTGAATCTAACTCGTTTGTTTCGCATGCTGTTGAAACTAAATCATGTATATCACAAGTATTTGAAGCTAAACCATTTGCTTCGCATGGATTCGAAGATCAGGCCTCTACTTCGCATTTATTAGATGGTAAATCATGCGTTTCGCATGCATTTGAAGCTAACTCGTTTGTTTCGCATACTGTTGAAGCTAAATCATGCATATCACAAGTATTTGAAGCTAAACCATTTGTTTCGCATGGATTCGAAGGTAACCCTTCTACTTCGCATTGATTTGAAGTTAAATCATGTGTTTCGCATGGATTTGAATCTAACTCGTTTGTTTCGCATGCTGTTGAAACTAAATCAAGTGTATCACAAGGATTTGAAGCTAAACCACTTGTTTCGCATGGATTCGAAGATCAGCCTTCTACTTCGCATTAATTAGATGCTAAATCATGTGTTTAGCATGGGTTTGAAGCTAACTCATTTGTTTCGCCTGCATTTGAAGCTATATCACTTATATTCACAAGTATGTGAAGCTAAATCATTCGTTTCGCATGGATTTGAAGCAAAGCCATCAACTTCGCGTTGACTTGATACTAAATCATTTTTTTCGTTTGGACTTGAAGCTAACTCGTTTGTTTAGCATGTTGTTGAAGCTAAATCATGTATATCACAAGTATCTGAAGCTATATCATATGTTTCGCATGGATTCGAAGATAACCCTTCTAATTCGCATTGATTTGAAGCTAAATCATGTTTTTCGGATGGATTTGAAGCTAACTCGTTTGTTTCGCATGCTGTTGAAGCTAAGTCATGTATATCACAAGTATTCGAAGCTAAACCATTTGTTTCGCATGGATTCGAAGATCATCCTTCTACTTCGCATTCATTAGATGCTAAATCATGTGTTTCGCATGGGTTTGAAGCTAACTCGTTTGTTTCGCCTGCATTTGAAGCCATATCACTTATATTTTCAAGTATGTGAAGCTAAATCATTCGTTTTGCATCGATTTGAAGCTAAACCATCAACTTCGCGTTGACTTGATGCTAATTCTTGTGTTTCGCATGGATTTGAAGCTAACTCGTTTGTTTCGCAGGCAGTTGAAGCTGAATCATGTATATCAAAAGTATTTGAAGCTAAACTATTCGTTTCGCATGGATTCGAAGATAAGCCTTCCACTTCGCATTGATTTGATGCTAAATCATGTGTTCCGCATGGATTTGAAGCTGACTCGTTTGTTTCGCATGCAGTTGAAGCTGAATCATGTATATCACAAGTATTTGCGGCTAAACCATTTGTTTCGCATGGATTCGAAGGTAACCCTTCTACGTCGCATTGATTTTAATCTAAATCATGTGTTTCGCATGGATTTGAAGCTAACTCGTTTGTTTCGCATGCTGTTGAAGCTAAATCATGTATATCACAAGTATTTGCGGCTAAACCATTTGTTTCGCATGGATTCGAAGGTAACCCTTCTACTTCGCATTGATTTTAATCTAAATCATGTGTTTCGCATGGATTTGAATCTAACTCGTTTGTTTCGCATGCTGTTGAAACTAAATCATGTATATCACAAGTATTTGAAGCTAAACCATTTGCTTCGCATGGATTCGAAGATCAGGCCTCTACTTCGCATTTATTAGATGGTAAATCATGCGTTTCGCATGCATTTGAAGCTAACTCGTTTGTTTCGCATACTGTTGAAGCTAAATCATGCATATCACAAGTATTTGAAGCTAAACCATTTGTTTCGCATGGATTCGAAGGTAACCCTTCTACTTCGCATTGATTTGAAGTTAAATCATGTGTTTCGCATGGATTTGAATCTAACTCGTTTGTTTCGCATGCTGTTGAAACTAAATCAAGTGTATCACAAGGATTTGAAGCTAAACCACTTGTTTCGCATGGATTCGAAGATCAGCCTTCTACTTCGCATTAATTAGATGCTAAATCATGTGTTTAGCATGGGTTTGAAGCTAACTCATTTGTTTCGCCTGCATTTGAAGCTATATCACTTATATTCACAAGTATGTGAAGCTAAATCATTCGTTTCGCATGGATTTGAAGCAAAGCCATCAACTTCGCGTTGACTTGATACTAAATCATTTTTTTCGTTTGGACTTGAAGCTAACTCGTTTGTTTAGCATGTTGTTGAAGCTAAATCATGTATATCACAAGTATCTGAAGCTATATCATATGTTTCGCATGGATTCGAAGATAACCCTTCTAATTCGCATTGATTTGAAGCTAAATCATGTTTTTCGGATGGATTTGAAGCTAACTCGTTTGTTTCGCATGCTGTTGAAGCTAAGTCATGTATATCACAAGTATTCGAAGCTAAACCATTTGTTTCGCATGGATTCGAAGATCATCCTTCTACTTCGCATTCATTAGATGCTAAATCATGTGTTTCGCATGGGTTTGAAGCTAACTCGTTTGTTTCGCCTGCATTTGAAGCCATATCACTTATATTTTCAAGTATGTGAAGCTAAATCATTCGTTTTGCATCGATTTGAAGCTAAGCCATCAACTTCGCGTTGACTTGATGCTAATTCTTGTGTTTCGCATGGATTTGAAGCTAACTCGTTTGTTTCGCAGGCAGTTGAAACTGAATCATGTATATCAAAAGTATTTGAAGCTAAACTATTCGTTTCGCATGGATTCGAAGATAAGCCTTCCACTTCGCATTGATTTGATGCTAAATCATGTGTTCCGCATGGATTTGAAGCTGACTCGTTTGTTTCGCATGCAGTTGAAGCTGAATCATGTATATCACAAGTATTTGCGGCTAAACCATTTGTTTCGCATGGATTCGAAGGTAACCCTTCTACTTCGCATTGATTTTAATCTAAATCATGTGTTTCGCATGGATTTGAAGCTAACTCGTTTGTTTCGCATGCTGTTGAAGCTAAATCATGTATATCACAAGTATTTGCGGCTAAACCATTTGTTTCGCATGGATTCGAAGGTAACCCTTCTACTTCGCATTGATTTTAATCTAAATCATGTGTTTCGCATGGATTTGAATCTAACTCGTTTGTTTCGCATGCTGTTGAAACTAAATCAAGTGTATCACAAGGATTTGAAGCTAAACCACTTGTTTCGCATGGATTCGAAGATCAGCCTTCTACTTCGCATTAATTAGATGCTAAATCATGTGTTTAGCATGGGTTTGAAGCTAACTCATTTGTTTCGCCTGCATTTGAAGCTATATCACTTATATTCACAAGTATGTGAAGCTAAATCATTCGTTTCGCATGGATTTGAAGCAAAGCCATCAACTTCGCGTTGACTTGATACTAAATCATTTTTTTCGTTTGGACTTGAAGCTAACTCGTTTGTTTAGCATGTTGTTGAAGCTAAATCATGTATATCACAAGTATCTGAAGCTATATCATATGTTTCGCATGGATTCGAAGATAACCCTTCTAATTCGCATTGATTTGAAGCTAAATCATGTTTTTCGGATGGATTTGAAGCTAACTCGTTTGTTTCGCATGCTGTTGAAGCTAAGTCATGTATATCACAAGTATTCGAAGCTAAACCATTTGTTTCGCATGGATTCGAAGATCATCCTTCTACTTCGCATTCATTAGATGCTAAATCATGTGTTTCGCATGGGTTTGAAGCTAACTCGTTTGTTTCGCCTGCATTTGAAGCCATATCACTTATATTTTCAAGTATGTGAAGCTAAATCATTCGTTTTGCATCGATTTGAAGCTAAACCATCAACTTCGCGTTGACTTGATGCTAATTCTTGTGTTTCGCATGGATTTGAAGCTAACTCGTTTGTTTCGCAGGCAGTTGAAGCTGAATCATGTATATCAAAAGTATTTGAAGCTAAACTATTCGTTTCGCATGGATTCGAAGATAAGCCTTCCACTTCGCATTGATTTGATGCTAAATCATGTGTTCCGCATGGATTTGAAGCTGACTCGTTTGTTTCGCATGCAGTTGAAGCTGAATCATGTATATCACAAGTATTTGCGGCTAAACCATTTGTTTCGCATGGATTCGAAGGTAACCCTTCTACTTCGCATTGATTTTAATCTAAATCATGTGTTTCGCATGGATTTGAAGCTAACTCGTTTGTTTCGCATGGTGTTGAAGCTAAATCATGTATATCACAAGTATTTGCGGCTAAACCATTTGTTTCGCATGGATTCGAAGGTAACCCTTCTACTTCGCATTGATTTTAATCTAAATCATGTGTTTCGCATGGATTTGAATCTAACTCGTTTGTTTCGCATGCTGTTGAAACTAAATCAAGTGTATCACAAGGATTTGAAGCTAAACCACTTGTTTCGCATGGATTCGAAGATCAGCCTTCTACTTCGCATTAATTAGATGCTAAATCATGTGTTTAGCATGGGTTTGAAGCTAACTCATTTGTTTCGCCTGCATTTGAAGCTATATCACTTATATTCACAAGTATGTGAAGCTAAATCATTCGTTTCGCATGGATTTGAAGCAAAGCCATCAACTTCGCGTTGACTTGATACTAAATCATTTTTTTCGTTTGGACTTGAAGCTAACTCGTTTGTTTAGCATGTTGTTGAAGCTAAATCATGTATATCACAAGTATCTGAAGCTATATCATATGTTTCGCATGGATTCGAAGATAACCCTTCTAATTCGCATTGATTTGAAGCTAAATCATGTTTTTCGGATGGATTTGAAGCTAACTCGTTTGTTTCGCATGCTGTTGAAGCTAAGTCATGTATATCACAAGTATTCGAAGCTAAACCATTTGTTTCGCATGGATTCGAAGATCATCCTTCTACTTCGCATTCATTAGATGCTAAATCATGTGTTTCGCATGGGTTTGAAGCTAACTCGTTTGTTTCGCCTGCATTTGAAGCCATATCACTTATATTTTCAAGTATGTGAAGCTAAATCATTCGTTTTGCATCGATTTGAAGCTAAGCCATCAACTTCGCGTTGACTTGATGCTAATTCTTGTGTTTCGCATGGATTTGAAGCTAACTCGTTTGTTTCGCAGGCAGTTGAAGCTGAATCATGTATATCAAAAGTATTTGAAGCTAAACTATTCGTTTCGCATGGATTCGAAGATAAGCCTTCCACTTCGCATTGATTTGATGCTAAATCATGTGTTCCGCATGGATTTGAAGCTGACTCGTTTGTTTCGCATGCAGTTGAAGCTGAATCATGTATATCACAAGTATTTGCGGCTAAACCATTTGTTTCGCATGGATTCGAAGGTAACCCTTCTACTTCGCATTGATTTTAATCTAAATCATGTGTTTCGCATGGATTTGAAGCTAACTCGTTTGTTTCGCATGCTGTTGAAGCTAAATCATGTATATCACAAGTATTTGCGGCTAAACCATTTGTTTCGCATGGATTCGAAGGTAACCCTTCTACTTCGCATTGATTTTAATCTAAATCATGTGTTTCGCATGGATTTGAATCTAACTCGTTTGTTTCGCATGCTGTTGAAACTAAATCATGTATATCACAAGTATTTGAAGCTAAACCATTTGCTTCGCATGGATTCGAAGATCAGGCCTCTACTTCGCATTTATTAGATGGTAAATCATGCGTTTCGCATGCATTTGAAGCTAACTCGTTTGTTTCGCATACTGTTGAAGCTAAATCATGCATATCACAAGTATTTGAAGCTAAACCATTTGTTTCGCATGGATTCGAAGGTAACCCTTCTACTTCGCATTGATTTGAAGTTAAATCATGTGTTTCGCATGGATTTGAATCTAACTCGTTTGTTTCGCATGCTGTTGAAGCTAAGTCATCTATATCACAAGTATTTGAAGATATATCATATGTTTCGCATGGATTCGAAGATAATCCTTCTAATTCGCATTGATTTGAAGCTAAATCATGTTTTTCGGATGGATTTGAAGCTGACTCGTTTGTTTCGCATGCAGTTGAAGCTAAATCATGTATATCACAAGTATTTGCGGCTAAACCATTTGTTTCGCATGGATTCGAAGGTAACCCTTCTACTTCGCATTGATTTTAATCGAAATCATGTGTTTCGCATGGATTTGAAGCTAACTCGTTTGTTTCGCATGCTGTTGAAGCTAAATCATGTATATCACAATTATTTGAAGCTATACCATTTTTTTCGCATGGATTCGAAGATAAGCCTCCTACTTCGCATTGATTTCAAGCTAAATCATGGGTTTCGCATGGATTTGAAGCTAACTCGTTTGTTTCGCATGCTGTTGAAGCTAAGTCATGTATATCACAAGTATTTGCGGCTAAACCATTTGTTTCGCATGGATTCGAAGGTAACCCTTCTACTTCGCATTGATTTGAAGTTAAATCATGTGTTTCGCATGGATTTGAATCTAACTCGTTTGTTTCGCATGCTGTTGAAACTAAATCATGTATATCACAAGTATTTGAAGCTAAACCATTTGCTTCGCATGGATTCGAAGATCAGGCCTCTACTTCGCATTGATTAGATGCTAAATCATGTGTTTCGCATGGGTTTGAAGCTAACTCGTTTGTTTCGCCTGTATTTGAAGCCATATCACTTATATTTTCAAGTATGTGAAGCTAAATCATTCCTTTTGCATGGATTTGAAGCTAAGCCATCAACTTCGCGTTGACTTGATGCTTATTCATGTGTTTCGCATGGATTTGAAGCTAACTCGTTTGTTTAGCATGTTGTTGAAGCTAAATCATGTATATCACAAGTATTTGAAGCTATATCATATGTTTCGCATGGATTCGAAGTTAACCCTTCTAATTCGCATTGATTTGAAGCTAAATCATGTGTTCGCATGGACTTGAAGCTACCTCGTTTATTTCGCATGCTGTTGAAGCTAAATCATGTATATCGCAAGTATATGAAGCTAATCCAATTGTGTCGCATGGATTCGAACATAAGCCTTCTACTTCACATTGATTTGAAGTTAAATCATGTGTTTCGCATGGATTTGAATCTAACTCGTTTGTTTCGCATGCTGTTGAAACTAAATCAAGTGTATCACAAGGATTTGAAGCTAAACCACTTGTTTCGCATGGATTCGAAGATCAGCCTTCTACTTCGCATTAATTAGATGCTAAATCATGTGTTTAGCATGGGTTTGAAGCTAACTCATTTGTTTCGCCTGCATTTGAAGCTATATCACTTATATTCACAAGTATGTGAAGCTAAATCATTCGTTTCGCATGGATTTGAAGCAAAGCCATCAACTTCGCGTTGACTTGATACTAAATCATTTTTTTCGTTTGGACTTGAAGCTAACTCGTTTGTTTAGCATGTTGTTGAAGCTAAATCATGTATATCACAAGTATCTGAAGCTATATCATATGTTTCGCATGGATTCGAAGATAACCCTTCTAATTCGCATTGATTTGAAGCTAAATCATGTTTTTCGGATGGATTTGAAGCTAACTCGTTTGTTTCGCATGCTGTTGAAGCTAAGTCATGTATATCACAAGTATTCGAAGCTAAACCATTTGTTTCGCATGGATTCGAAGATCATCCTTCTACTTCGCATTCATTAGATGCTAAATCATGTGTTTCGCATGGGTTTGAAGCTAACTCGTTTGTTTCGCCTGCATTTGAAGCCATATCACTTATATTTTCAAGTATGTGAAGCTAAATCATTCGTTTTGCATCGATTTGAAGCTAAGCCATCAACTTCACGTTGACTTGATGCTAATTCTTGTGTTTCGCATGGATTTGAAGCTAACTCGTTTGTTTCGCAGGCAGTTGAAGCTGAATCATGTATATCAAAAGTATTTGAAGCTAAACTATTCGTTTCGCATGGATTCGAAGATAAGCCTTCCACTTCGCATTGATTTGATGCTAAATCATGTGTTCCGCATGGATTTGAAGCTGACTCGTTTGTTTCGCATGCAGTTGAAGCTGAATCATGTATACCACAAGTATTTGCGGCTAAACCATTTGTTTCGCATGGATTCGAAGGTAACCCTTCTACTTCGCATTGATTTTAATCTAAATCATGTGTTTCGCATGGATTTGATGCTAACTCGTTTGTTTCGCATGCTGTTGAAGCTAAATCATGTATATCACAAGTATTTGCGGCTAAACCATTTGTTTCGCATGGATTCGAAGGTAACCCTTCTACTTCGCATTGATTTTAATCTAAATCATGTGTTTCGCATGGATTTGAATCTAACTCGTTTGTTTCGCATGCTGTTGAAACTAAATCATGTATATCACAAGTATTTGAAGCTAAACCATTTGCTTCGCATGGATTCGAAGATCAGGCCTCTACTTCGCATTTATTAGATGGTAAATCATGCGTTTCGCATGCATTTGAAGCTAACTCGTTTGTTTCGCATACTGTTGAAGCTAAATCATGCATATCACAAGTATTTGAAGCTAAACCATTTGTTTCGCATGGATTCGAAGGTAACCCTTCTACTTCGCATTGATTTGAAGTTAAATCATGTGTTTCGCATGGATTTGAATCTAACTCGTTTGTTTCGCATGCTGTTGAAGCTAAGTCATCTATATCACAAGTATTTGAAGATATATCATATGTTTCGCATGGATTCGAAGATAATCCTTCTAATTCGCATTGATTTGAAGCTAAATCATGTTTTTCGGATGGATTTGAAGCTGACTCGTTTGTTTCGCATGCAGTTGAAGCTGAATCATGTATATCACAAGTATTTGCGGCTAAACCATTTGTTTCGCATGGATTCGAAGGTAACCCTTCTACTTCGCATTGATTTTAATCTAAATCATGTGTTTCGCATGGATTTGAAGCTAACTCGTTTGTTTCGCATGCTGTTGAAGCTAAATCATGTATATCACAATTATTTGAAGCTAAACCATTTTTTTCGCATGGATTCGAAGATAAGCCTCCTACTTCGCATTGATTTCAAGCTAAATCATGGGTTTCGCATGGATTTGAAGCTAACTCGTTTGTTTCGCATGCTGTTGAAGCTAAGTCATGTATATCACAAGTATTTGCGGCTAAACCATTTGTTTCGCATGGATTCGAAGGTAACCCTTCTACTTCGCATTGATTTGAAGTTAAATCATGTGTTTCGCATGGATTTGAATCTAACTCGTTTGTTTCGCATGCTGTTGAAACTAAATCATGTATATCACAAGTATTTGAAGCTAAACCATTTGCTTCGCATGGATTCGAAGATCAGGCCTCTACTTCGCATTGATTAGATGCTAAATCATGTGTTTAGCATGGGTTTGAAGCTAACTCATTTGTTTCGCCTGCATTTGAAGCTATATCACTTATATTCACAAGTATGTGAAGCTAAATCATTCGTTTCGCATGGATTTGAAGCAAAGCCATCAACTTCGCGTTGACTTGATACTAAATCATTTTTTTCGTTTGGACTTGAAGCTAACTCGTTTGTTTAGCATGTTGTTGAAGCTAAATCATGTATATCACAAGTATCTGAAGCTATATCATATGTTTCGCATGGATTCGAAGATAACCCTTCTAATTCGCATTGATTTGAAGCTAAATCATGTTTTTCGGATGGATTTGAAGCTAACTCGTTTGTTTCGCATGCTGTTGAAGCTAAGTCATGTATATCACAAGTATTCGAAGCTAAACCATTTGTTTCGCATGGATTCGAAGATCATCCTTCTACTTCGCATTCATTAGATGCTAAATCATGTGTTTCGCATGGGTTTGAAGCTAACTCGTTTGTTTCGCCTGCATTTGAAGCCATATCACTTATATTTTCAAGTATGTGAAGCTAAATCATTCGTTTTGCATCGATTTGAAGCTAAGCCATCAACTTCACGTTGACTTGATGCTAATTCTTGTGTTTCGCATGGATTTGAAGCTAACTCGTTTGTTTCGCAGGCAGTTGAAGCTGAATCATGTATATCAAAAGTATTTGAAGCTAAACTATTCGTTTCGCATGGATTCGAAGATAAGCCTTCCACTTCGCATTGATTTGATGCTAAATCATGTGTTCCGCATGGATTTGAAGCTGACTCGTTTGTTTCGCATGCAGTTGAAGCTGAATCATGTATACCACAAGTATTTGCGGCTAAACCATTTGTTTCGCATGGATTCGAAGGTAACCCTTCTACTTCGCATTGATTTTAATCTAAATCATGTGTTTCGCATGGATTTGAAGCTAACTCGTTTGTTTCGCATGCTGTTGAAGCTAAATCATGTATATCACAAGTATTTGCGGCTAAACCATTTGTTTCGCATGGATTCGAAGGTAACCCTTCTACTTCGCATTGATTTTAATCTAAATCATGTGTTTCGCATGGATTTGAATCTAACTCGTTTGTTTCGCATGCTGTTGAAACTAAATCATGTATATCACAAGTATTTGAAGCTAAACCATTTGCTTCGCATGGATTCGAAGATCAGGCCTCTACTTCGCATTTATTAGATGGTAAATCATGCGTTTCGCATGCATTTGAAGCTAACTCGTTTGTTTCGCATACTGTTGAAGCTAAATCATGCATATCACAAGTATTTGAAGCTAAACCATTTGTTTCGCATGGATTCGAAGGTAACCCTTCTACTTCGCATTGATTTGAAGTTAAATCATGTGTTTCGCATGGATTTGAATCTAACTCGTTTGTTTCGCATGCTGTTGAAGCTAAGTCATCTATATCACAAGTATTTGAAGATATATCATATGTTTCGCATGGATTCGAAGATAATCCTTCTAATTCGCATTGATTTGAAGCTAAATCATGTTTTTCGGATGGATTTGAAGCTGACTCGTTTGTTTCGCATGCAGTTGAAGCTGAATCATGTATATCACAAGTATTTGCGGCTAAACCATTTGTTTCGCATGGATTCGAAGGTAACCCTTCTACTTCGCATTGATTTTAATCTAAATCATGTGTTTCGCATGGATTTGAAGCTAACTCGTTTGTTTCGCATGCTGTTGAAGCTAAATCATGTATATCACAATTATTTGAAGCTAAACCATTTTTTTCGCATGGATTCGAAGATAAGCCTCCTACTTCGCATTGATTTCAAGCTAAATCATGGGTTTCGCATGGATTTGAAGCTAACTCGTTTGTTTCGCATGCTGTTGAAGCTAAGTCATGTATATCACAAGTATTTGCGGCTAAACCATTTGTTTCGCATGGATTCGAAGGTAACCCTTCTACTTCGCATTGATTTGAAGTTAAATCATGTGTTTCGCATGGATTTGAATCTAACTCGTTTGTTTCGCATGCTGTTGAAACTAAATCATGTATATCACAAGTATTTGAAGCTAAACCATTTGCTTCGCATGGATTCGAAGATCAGGCCTCTACTTCGCATTGATTAGATGCTAAATCATGTGTTTCGCATGGGTTTGAAGCTAACTCGTTTGTTTCGCCTGTATTTGAAGCCATATCACTTATATTTTCAAGTATGTGAAGCTAAATCATTCCTTTTGCATGGATTTGAAGCTAAGCCATCAACTTCGCGTTGACTTGATGCTTATTCATGTGTTTCGCATGGATTTGAAGCTAACTCGTTTGTTTAGCATGTTGTTGAAGCTAAATCATGTATATCACAAGTATTTGAAGCTATATCATATGTTTCGCATGGATTCGAAGTTAACCCTTCTAATTCGCATTGATTTGAAGCTAAATCATGTGTTCGCATGGACTTGAAGCTACCTCGTTTATTTCGCATGCTGTTGAAGCTAAATCATGTATATCGCAAGTATATGAAGCTAATCCAATTGTGTCGCATGGATTCGAACATAAGCCTTCTACTTCACATTTATTTGAAGCTAAATCATGTGTTTCGCATGGATTTGAATCTAACTCGTTTGTTTCGCATGCTGTTGAAACTAAATCATGTATATCACAAGTATTTGAAGCTAAACCATTTGCTTCGCATGGATTCGAAGATCATCCTTCTACTTCGCATTCATTAGATGCTAAATCATGTGTTTCGCATGGGTTTGAAGCTAACTCGTTTGTTTCGCCTGCATTTGAAGCCATATCACTTATATTTTCAAGTATGTGAAGCTAAATCATTCGTTTTGCAAGGATTTGAAGCTAAGCCATCAACTTCGCGTTGACTTGATGCTAATTCTTGTGTTTCGCATGGATTTGAAGCTAAGTCGTTTGTTTCGCAGGCAGTTGAAGCTGAATCATGTATATCAAAAGTATTTTAAGCTAAACTATTCGTTTCGCATGGATTCGAAGATAAGCCTTCCACTTCGCATTGATTTGAAGCTAAATCATGTGTTCCGCATGGATTTGAAGCTGACTCGTTTGTTTCGCATGCAGTTGAAGCTGAATCATGTATATCACAAGTATTTGCGGCTAAACCATTTGTTTCGAATGGATTCGAAGGTAACCCTTCTACTTCGCATTGATTTGAAGCTAAATCATGTGTTTCGCATGGATTTGAAGCTAACTCGTTTGCTTCGCACACTGTTGAAGCTAAATCATGTATATCACAAGTATTTGAAGCTATACCATTTGTTTCGCATGGATTCGAAGATCAGCCTTCTACTTCGCATTGATTAGATTCTAAATCATGTGTTTCGCATGGATTTGAAGCTAACTCGTTTGTTTCTCATGCTGTTGAAACTAAATCATGTATATCACAAGTATTTGAATCTATATCATTTGTTTCGCATGGATTCGAAGATAAGCCTTCCACTTCGCATTGATTTGAAGCTAAATCATGTGTTCCGCATGGATTTGAAGCTGACTCGTTTGTTTCGCATGCAGTTGAAGCTGAATCATGTATATCACAAGTATTTGCGGCTAAACCATTTGTTTCGAATGGATTCGAAGGTAACCCTTCTACTTCGCATTGAATTTTAATCTAAATCATGTGTTTCGCATGGATTTGAAGCTAACTCGTTTGTTTCGCATGCTGTTGAAGCTAAATCATGTATATCACAATTATTTGAAGCTAAACCATTTGTTTCGCATGGATTCGAAGATAAGCCTCCTACTTCGCATTGATTTCAAGCTAAATCATGGGTTTCGCATGGATTTGAAGCTAACTCGTTTGTTTCGCATGCTGTTGAAGCTAAGTCATGTATATCACAAGTATTTGCGGCTAAACCATTTGTTTCGCATGGATTCGAAGGTAACCCTTCTACTTCGCATTGATTTGCTAGTTAAATCATGTGTTTCGCATGGATTTGAAGCTAACTCGTTTGTTTCGCATGCTGTTGAAACTAAATCATGTATATCACAAGTATTTGAAGCTAAACCATTTGCTTCGCATGGATTCGAAGATCAGGCCTCTACTTCGCATTGATTAGATGCTAAATCATGTGTTTCGCATGGGTTTGAAGCTAACTCGTTTGTTTCGCCTGTATTTGAAGCCATATCACTTATATTTTCAAGTATGTGAAGCTAAATCATTCCTTTTGCATGGATTTGAAGCTAAGCCATCAACTTCGCGTTGACTTGATGCTTATTCATGTGTTTCGCATGGATTTGAAGCTAACTCGTTTGTTTAGCATGTTGTTGAAGCTAAATCATGTATATCACAAGTATTTGAAGCTATATCATATGTTTCGCATGGATTCGAAGTTAACCCTTCTAATTCGCATTGATTTGAAGCTAAATCATGTGTTCGCATGGACTTGAAGCTACCTCGTTTATTTCGCATGCTGTTGAAGCTAAATCATGTATATCGCAAGTATATGAAGCTAATCCAATTGTGTCGCATGGATTCGAACATAAGCCTTCTACTTCACATTTGTTTGAAGCTAAATCATGTGTTTCGCATGGATTTGAATCTAACTCGTTTGTTTCGCATGCTGTTGAAACTAAATCATGTATATCACAAGTATTTGAAGCTAAACCATTTGCTTCGCATGGATTCGAAGATCATCCTTCTACTTCGCATTCATTAGATGCTAAATCATGTGTTTCGCATGGGTTTGAAGCTAACTCGTTTGTTTCGCCTGCATTTGAAGCCATATCACTTATATTTTCAAGTATGTGAAGCTAAATCATTCGTTTTGCAAGGATTTGAAGCTAAGCCATCAACTTCGCGTTGACTTGATGCTAATTCTTGTGTTTCGCATGGATTTGAAGCTAAGTCGTTTGTTTCGCAGGCAGTTGAAGCTGAATCATGTATATCAAAAGTATTTTAAGCTAAACTATTCGTTTCGCATGGATTCGAAGATAAGCCTTCCACTTCGCATTGATTTGAAGCTAAATCATGTGTTCCGCATGGATTTGAAGCTGACTCGTTTGTTTCGCATGCAGTTGAAGCTGAATCATGTATATCACAAGTATTTGCGGCTGAACCATTTGTTTCGCATGGATTCGAAGGTAACCCTTCTACTTCGCATTGATTTTAATCTAAATCATGTGTTTCGCATGGATTTGAAGCTAACTCGTTTGCTTCGCACACTGTTGAAGCTAAATCATGTATATCACAAGTATTTGAAGCTATACCATTTGTTTCGCATGGATTCGAAGATCAGCCTTCTACTTCGCATTGATTAGATTCTAAATCATGTGTTTCGCATGGATTTGAAGCTAACTCGTTTGTTTCTCATGCTGTTGAACCTAAATCATGTATATCACAAGTATTTGAATCTATATCATTTGTTTCGCAAGGATTCGAAGATTAGCCTTCTACTTCGCATTGATTAGATGCTAAATCATGTGTTTAGCATGGGTTTGAAGCTAACTCGTTTGTTTCGCCTGCATTTGAAGCTATATCACTTATATTCACAAGTATGTGAAGCTAAATCATTCGTTTCGCATGGATTCGAAGATAAGCCTTCCACTTCGCATTGATTTGAAGCTAAATCATGTGTTCCGCATGGATTTGAAGCTGACTCGTTTGTTTCGCATGCAGTTGAAGCTGAATCATGTATATCACAAGTATTTGCGGCTAAACCATTTGTTTCGAATGGATTCGAAGGTAACCCTTCTACTTCGCATTGAATTTTAATCTAAATCATGTGTTTCGCATGGATTTGAAGCTAACTCGTTTGTTTCGCATGCTGTTGAAGCTAAATCATGTATATCACAATTATTTGAAGCTAAACCATTTGTTTCGCATGGATTCGAAGATAAGCCTCCTACTTCGCATTGATTTCAAGCTAAATCATGGGTTTCGCATGGATTTGAAGCTAACTCGTTTGTTTCGCATGCTGTTGAAGCTAAGTCATGTATATCACAAGTATTTGCGGCTAAACCATTTGTTTCGCATGGATTCGAAGGTAACCCTTCTACTTCGCATTGATTTGAAGTTAAATCATGTGTTTCGCATGGATTTGAAGCTAACTCGTTTGTTTCGCATGCTGTTGAAGCTAAGTCATCTATATCACAAGTATTTGAAGATATATCATATGTTTCGCATGGATTCGAAGATAATCCTTCTAATTCGCATTGATTTGAAGCTAAATCATGTTTTTCGGATGGATTTGAAGCTGACTCGTTTGTTTCGCATGCAGTTGAAGCTGAATCATGTATATCACAAGTATTTGCGGCTAAACCATTTGTTTCGCATGGATTCGAAGGTAACCCTTCTACTTCGCATTGATTTTAATCTAAATCATGTGTTTCGCATGGATTTGAAGCTAACTCGTTTGTTTCGCATGCTGTTGAAGCTAAATCATGTATATCACAATTATTTGAAGCTAAACCATTTTTTTCGCATGGATTCGAAGATAAGCCTCCTACTTCGCATTGATTTCAAGCTAAATCATGGGTTTCGCATGGATTTGAAGCTAACTCGTTTGTTTCGCATGCTGTTGAAGCTAAGTCATGTATATCACAAGTATTTGCGGCTAAACCATTTGTTTCGCATGGATTCGAAGGTAACCCTTCTACTTCGCATTGATTTGAAGTTAAATCATGTGTTTCGCATGGATTTGAATCTAACTCGTTTGTTTCGCATGCTGTTGAAACTAAATCATGTATATCACAAGTATTTGAAGCTAAACCATTTGCTTCGCATGGATTCGAAGATCAGGCCTCTACTTCGCATTGATTAGATGCTAAATCATGTGTTTCGCATGGGTTTGAAGCTAACTCGTTTGTTTCGCCTGTATTTGAAGCCATATCACTTATATTTTCAAGTATGTGAAGCTAAATCATTCCTTTTGCATGGATTTGAAGCTAAGCCATCAACTTCGCGTTGACTTGATGCTTATTCATGTGTTTCGCATGGATTTGAAGCTAACTCGTTTGTTTAGCATGTTGTTGAAGCTAAATCATGTATATCACAAGTATTTGAAGCTATATCATATGTTTCGCATGGATTCGAAGTTAACCCTTCTAATTCGCATTGATTTGAAGCTAAATCATGTGTTCGCATGGACTTGAAGCTACCTCGTTTATTTCGCATGCTGTTGAAGCTAAATCATGTATATCGCAAGTATATGAAGCTAATCCAATTGTGTCGCATGGATTCGAACATAAGCCTTCTACTTCACATTTATTTGAAGCTAAATCATGTGTTTCGCATGGATTTGAATCTAACTCGTTTGTTTCGCATGCTGTTGAAACTAAATCATGTATATCACAAGTATTTGAAGCTAAACCATTTGCTTCGCATGGATTCGAAGATCATCCTTCTACTTCGCATTCATTAGATGCTAAATCATGTGTTTCGCATGGGTTTGAAGCTAACTCGTTTGTTTCGCCTGCATTTGAAGCCATATCACTTATATTTTCAAGTATGTGAAGCTAAATCATTCGTTTTGCAAGGATTTGAAGCTAAGCCATCAACTTCGCGTTGACTTGATGCTAATTCTTGTGTTTCGCATGGATTTGAAGCTAAGTCGTTTGTTTCGCAGGCAGTTGAAGCTGAATCATGTATATCAAAAGTATTTTAAGCTAAACTATTCGTTTCGCATGGATTCGAAGATAAGCCTTCCACTTCGCATTGATTTGAAGCTAAATCATGTGTTCCGCATGGATTTGAAGCTGACTCGTTTGTTTCGCATGCAGTTGAAGCTGAATCATGTATATCACAAGTATTTGCGGCTAAACCATTTGTTTCGAATGGATTCGAAGGTAACCCTTCTACTTCGCATTGAATTTTAATCTAAATCATGTGTTTCGCATGGATTTGAAGCTAACTCGTTTGTTTCGCATGCTGTTGAAGCTAAATCATGTATATCACAATTATTTGAAGCTAAACCATTTGTTTCGCATGGATTCGAAGATAAGCCTCCTACTTCGCATTGATTTCAAGCTAAATCATGGGTTTCGCATGGATTTGAAGCTAACTCGTTTGTTTCGCATGCTGTTGAAGCTAAGTCATGTATATCACAAGTATTTGCGGCTAAACCATTTGTTTCGCATGGATTCGAAGGTAACCCTTCTACTTCGCATTGATTTGAAGTTAAATCATGTGTTTCGCATGGATTTGAAGCTAACTCGTTTGTTTCGCATGCTGTTGAAACTAAATCATGTATATCACAAGTATTTGAAGCTAAACCATTTGCTTCGCATGGATTCGAAGATCAGGCCTCTACTTCGCATTGATTAGATGCTAAATCATGTGTTTCGCATGGGTTTGAAGCTAACTCGTTTGTTTCGCCTGTATTTGAAGCCATATCACTTATATTTTCAAGTATGTGAAGCTAAATCATTCCTTTTGCATGGATTTGAAGCTAAGCCATCAACTTCGCGTTGACTTGATGCTTATTCATGTGTTTCGCATGGATTTGAAGCTAACTCGTTTGTTTAGCATGTTGTTGAAGCTAAATCATGTATATCACAAGTATTTGAAGCTATATCATATGTTTCGCATGGATTCGAAGTTAACCCTTCTAATTCGCATTGATTTGAAGCTAAATCATGTGTTCGCATGGACTTGAAGCTACCTCGTTTATTTCGCATGCTGTTGAAGCTAAATCATGTATATCGCAAGTATATGAAGCTAATCCAATTGTGTCGCATGGATTCGAACATAAGCCTTCTACTTCACATTTGTTTGAAGCTAAATCATGTGTTTCGCATGGATTTGAATCTAACTCGTTTGTTTCGCATGCTGTTGAAACTAAATCATGTATATCACAAGTATTTGAAGCTAAACCATTTGCTTCGCATGGATTCGAAGATCATCCTTCTACTTCGCATTCATTAGATGCTAAATCATGTGTTTCGCATGGGTTTGAAGCTAACTCGTTTGTTTCGCCTGCATTTGAAGCCATATCACTTATATTTTCAAGTATGTGAAGCTAAATCATTCGTTTTGCAAGGATTTGAAGCTAAGCCATCAACTTCGCGTTGACTTGATGCTAATTCTTGTGTTTCGCATGGATTTGAAGCTAAGTCGTTTGTTTCGCAGGCAGTTGAAGCTGAATCATGTATATCAAAAGTATTTTAAGCTAAACTATTCGTTTCGCATGGATTCGAAGATAAGCCTTCCACTTCGCATTGATTTGAAGCTAAATCATGTGTTCCGCATGGATTTGAAGCTGACTCGTTTGTTTCGCATGCAGTTGAAGCTGAATCATGTATATCACAAGTATTTGCGGCTGAACCATTTGTTTCGCATGGATTCGAAGGTAACCCTTCTACTTCGCATTGATTTTAATCTAAATCATGTGTTTCGCATGGATTTGAAGCTAACTCGTTTGCTTCGCACACTGTTGAAGCTAAATCATGTATATCACAAGTATTTGAAGCTATACCATTTGTTTCGCATGGATTCGAAGATCAGCCTTCTACTTCGCATTGATTAGATTCTAAATCATGTGTTTCGCATGGATTTGAAGCTAACTCGTTTGTTTCTCATGCTGTTGAAACTAAATCATGTATATCACAAGTATTTGAATCTATATCATTTGTTTCGCAAGGATTCGAAGATTAGCCTTCTACTTCGCATTGATTAGATGCTAAATCATGTGTTTAGCATGGGTTTGAAGCTAACTCGTTTGTTTCGCCTGCATTTGAAGCTATATCACTTATATTCACAAGTATGTGAAGCTAAATCATTCGTTTCGCATGGATTCGAAGATAAGCCTTCCACTTCGCATTGATTTGAAGCTAAATCATGTGTTCCGCATGGATTTGAAGCTGACTCGTTTGTTTCGCATGCAGTTGAAGCTGAATCATGTATATCACAAGTATTTGCGGCTAAACCATTTGTTTCGAATGGATTCGAAGGTAACCCTTCTACTTCGCATTGAATTTTAATCTAAATCATGTGTTTCGCATGGATTTGAAGCTAACTCGTTTGTTTCGCATGCTGTTGAAGCTAAATCATGTATATCACAATTATTTGAAGCTAAACCATTTGTTTCGCATGGATTCGAAGATAAGCCTCCTACTTCGCATTGATTTCAAGCTAAATCATGGGTTTCGCATGGATTTGAAGCTAACTCGTTTGTTTCGCATGCTGTTGAAGCTAAGTCATGTATATCACAAGTATTTGCGGCTAAACCATTTGTTTCGCATGGATTCGAAGGTAACCCTTCTACTTCGCATTGATTTGAAGTTAAATCATGTGTTTCGCATGGATTTGAAGCTAACTCGTTTGTTTCGCATGCTGTTGAAGCTAAGTCATCTATATCACAAGTATTTGAAGATATATCATATGTTTCGCATGGATTCGAAGATAATCCTTCTAATTCGCATTGATTTGAAGCTAAATCATGTTTTTCGGATGGATTTGAAGCTGACTCGTTTGTTTCGCATGCAGTTGAAGCTGAATCATGTATATCACAAGTATTTGCGGCTAAACCATTTGTTTCGCATGGATTCGAAGGTAACCCTTCTACTTCGCATTGATTTTAATCTAAATCATGTGTTTCGCATGGATTTGAAGCTAACTCGTTTGTTTCGCATGCTGTTGAAGCTAAATCATGTATATCACAATTATTTGAAGCTAAACCATTTTTTTCGCATGGATTCGAAGATAAGCCTCCTACTTCGCATTGATTTCAAGCTAAATCATGGGTTTCGCATGGATTTGAAGCTAACTCGTTTGTTTCGCATGCTGTTGAAGCTAAGTCATGTATATCACAAGTATTTGCGGCTAAACCATTTGTTTCGCATGGATTCGAAGGTAACCCTTCTACTTCGCATTGATTTGAAGTTAAATCATGTGTTTCGCATGGATTTGAATCTAACTCGTTTGTTTCGCATGCTGTTGAAACTAAATCATGTATATCACAAGTATTTGAAGCTAAACCATTTGCTTCGCATGGATTCGAAGATCAGGCCTCTACTTCGCATTGATTAGATGCTAAATCATGTGTTTCGCATGGGTTTGAAGCTAACTCGTTTGTTTCGCCTGTATTTGAAGCCATATCACTTATATTTTCAAGTATGTGAAGCTAAATCATTCCTTTTGCATGGATTTGAAGCTAAGCCATCAACTTCGCGTTGACTTGATGCTAATTCTTGTGTTTCGCATGGATTTGAAGCTAACTCGTTTGTTTAGCATGTTGTTGAAGCTAAATCATGTATATCACAAGTATTTGAAGCTATATCATATGTTTCGCATGGATTCGAAGTTAACCCTTCTAATTCGCATTGATTTGAAGCTAAATCATGTGTTCGCATGGACTTGAAGCTACCTCGTTTATTTCGCATGCTGTTGAAGCTAAATCATGTATATCGCAAGTATATGAAGCTAATCCAATTGTGTCGCATGGATTCGAACATAAGCCTTCTACTTCACATTTATTTGAAGCTAAATCATGTGTTTCGCATGGATTTGAATCTAACTCGTTTGTTTCGCATGCTGTTGAAACTAAATCATGTATATCACAAGTATTTGAAGCTAAACCATTTGCTTCGCATGGATTCGAAGATCATCCTTCTACTTCGCATTCATTAGATGCTAAATCATGTGTTTCGCATGGGTTTGAAGCTAACTCGTTTGTTTCGCCTGCATTTGAAGCCATATCACTTATATTTTCAAGTATGTGAAGCTAAATCATTCGTTTTGCAAGGATTTGAAGCTAAGCCATCAACTTCGCGTTGACTTGATGCTAATTCTTGTGTTTCGCATGGATTTGAAGCTAAGTCGTTTGTTTCGCAGGCAGTTGAAGCTGAATCATGTATATCAAAAGTATTTTAAGCTAAACTATTCGTTTCGCATGGATTCGAAGATAAGCCTTCCACTTCGCATTGATTTGAAGCTAAATCATGTGTTCCGCATGGATTTGAAGCTGACTCGTTTGTTTCGCATGCAGTTGAAGCTGAATCATGTATATCACAAGTATTTGCGGCTAAACCATTTGTTTCGAATGGATTCGAAGGTAACCCTTCTACTTCGCATTGATTTGAAGCTAAATCATGTGTTTCGCATGGATTTGAAGCTAACTCGTTTGCTTCGCACACTGTTGAAGCTAAATCATGTATATCAGAAGTATTTGAAGCTATACCATTTGTTTCGCATGGATTCGAAGATCAGCCTTCTACTTCGCATTGATTAGATTCTAAATCATGTGTTTCGCATGGATTTGAAGCTAACTCGTTTGTTTCTCATGCTGTTGAAACTAAATCATGTATATCACAAGTATTTGAATCTATATCATTTGTTTCGCATGGATTCGAAGATAAGCCTTCCACTTCGCATTGATTTGAAGCTAAATCATGTGTTCCGCATGGATTTGAAGCTGACTCGTTTGTTTCGCATGCAGTTGAAGCTGAATCATGTATATCACAAGTATTTGCGGCTAAACCATTTGTTTCGAATGGATTCGAAGGTAACCCTTCTACTTCGCATTGAATTTTAATCTAAATCATGTGTTTCGCATGGATTTGAAGCTAACTCGTTTGTTTCGCATGCTGTTGAAGCTAAATCATGTATATCACAATTATTTGAAGCTAAACCATTTGTTTCGCATGGATTCGAAGATAAGCCTCCTACTTCGCATTGATTTCAAGCTAAATCATGGGTTTCGCATGGATTTGAAGCTAACTCGTTTGTTTCGCATGCTGTTGAAGCTAAGTCATGTATATCACAAGTATTTGCGGCTAAACCATTTGTTTCGCATGGATTCGAAGGTAACCCTTCTACTTCGCATTGATTTGAAGTTAAATCATGTGTTTCGCATGGATTTGAAGCTAACTCGTTTGTTTCGCATGCTGTTGAAGCTAAGTCATCTATATCACAAGTATTTGAAGATATATCATATGTTTCGCATGGATTCGAAGATAATCCTTCTAATTCGCATTGATTTGAAGCTAAATCATGTTTTTCGGATGGATTTGAAGCTGACTCGTTTGTTTCGCATGCAGTTGAAGCTGAATCATGTATATCACAAGTATTTGCGGCTAAACCATTTGTTTCGCATGGATTCGAAGGTAACCCTTCTACTTCGCATTGATTTTAATCTAAATCATGTGTTTCGCATGGATTTGAAGCTAACTCGTTTGTTTCGCATGCTGTTGAAGCTAAATCATGTATATCACAATTATTTGAAGCTAAACCATTTTTTTCGCATGGATTCGAAGATAAGCCTCCTACTTCGCATTGATTTCAAGCTAAATCATGGGTTTCGCATGGATTTGAAGCTAACTCGTTTGTTTCGCATGCTGTTGAAGCTAAGTCATGTATATCACAAGTATTTGCGGCTAAACCATTTGTTTCGCATGGATTCGAAGGTAACCCTTCTACTTCGCATTGATTTGAAGTTAAATCATGTGTTTCGCATGGATTTGAATCTAACTCGTTTGTTTCGCATGCTGTTGAAACTAAATCATGTATATCACAAGTATTTGAAGCTAAACCATTTGCTTCGCATGGATTCGAAGATCAGGCCTCTACTTCGCATTGATTAGATGCTAAATCATGTGTTTCGCATGGGTTTGAAGCTAACTCGTTTGTTTCGCCTGTATTTGAAGCCATATCACTTATATTTTCAAGTATGTGAAGCTAAATCATTCCTTTTGCATGGATTTGAAGCTAAGCCATCAACTTCGCGTTGACTTGATGCTTATTCATGTGTTTCGCATGGATTTGAAGCTAACTCGTTTGTTTAGCATGTTGTTGAAGCTAAATCATGTATATCACAAGTATTTGAAGCTATATCATATGTTTCGCATGGATTCGAAGTTAACCCTTCTAATTCGCATTGATTTGAAGCTAAATCATGTGTTCGCATGGACTTGAAGCTACCTCGTTTATTTCGCATGCTGTTGAAGCTAAATCATGTATATCGCAAGTATATGAAGCTAATCCAATTGTGTCGCATGGATTCGAACATAAGCCTTCTACTTCACATTTATTTGAAGCTAAATCATGTGTTTCGCATGGATTTGAATCTAACTCGTTTGTTTCGCATGCTGTTGAAACTAAATCATGTATATCACAAGTATTTGAAGCTAAACCATTTGCTTCGCATGGATTCGAAGATCATCCTTCTACTTCGCATTCATTAGATGCTAAATCATGTGTTTCGCATGGGTTTGAAGCTAACTCGTTTGTTTCGCCTGCATTTGAAGCCATATCACTTATATTTTCAAGTATGTGAAGCTAAATCATTCGTTTTGCAAGGATTTGAAGCTAAGCCATCAACTTCGCGTTGACTTGATGCTAATTCTTGTGTTTCGCATGGATTTGAAGCTAAGTCGTTTGTTTCGCAGGCAGTTGAAGCTGAATCATGTATATCAAAAGTATTTTAAGCTAAACTATTCGTTTCGCATGGATTCGAAGATAAGCCTTCCACTTCGCATTGATTTGAAGCTAAATCATGTGTTCCGCATGGATTTGAAGCTGACTCGTTTGTTTCGCATGCAGTTGAAGCTGAATCATGTATATCACAAGTATTTGCGGCTAAACCATTTGTTTCGAATGGATTCGAAGGTAACCCTTCTACTTCGCATTGATTTGAAGCTAAATCATGTGTTTCGCATGGATTTGAAGCTAACTCGTTTGCTTCGCACACTGTTGAAGCTAAATCATGTATATCACAAGTATTTGAAGCTATACCATTTGTTTCGCATGGATTCGAAGATCAGCCTTCTACTTCGCATTGATTAGATTCTAAATCATGTGTTTCGCATGGATTTGAAGCTAACTCGTTTGTTTCTCATGCTGTTGAAACTAAATCATGTATATCACAAGTATTTGAATCTATATCATTTGTTTCGCATGGATTCGAAGATAAGCCTTCCACTTCGCATTGATTTGAAGCTAAATCATGTGTTCCGCATGGATTTGAAGCTGACTCGTTTGTTTCGCATGCAGTTGAAGCTGAATCATGTATATCACAAGTATTTGCGGCTAAACCATTTGTTTCGAATGGATTCGAAGGTAACCCTTCTACTTCGCATTGAATTTTAATCTAAATCATGTGTTTCGCATGGATTTGAAGCTAACTCGTTTGTTTCGCATGCTGTTGAAGCTAAATCATGTATATCACAATTATTTGAAGCTAAACCATTTGTTTCGCATGGATTCGAAGATAAGCCTCCTACTTCGCATTGATTTCAAGCTAAATCATGGGTTTCGCATGGATTTGAAGCTAACTCGTTTGTTTCGCATGCTGTTGAAGCTAAGTCATGTATATCACAAGTATTTGCGGCTAAACCATTTGTTTCGCATGGATTCGAAGGTAACCCTTCTACTTCGCATTGATTTGAAGTTAAATCATGTGTTTCGCATGGATTTGAAGCTAACTCGTTTGTTTCGCATGCTGTTGAAACTAAATCATGTATATCACAAGTATTTGAAGCTAAACCATTTGCTTCGCATGGATTCGAAGATCAGGCCTCTACTTCGCATTGATTAGATGCTAAATCATGTGTTTCGCATGGGTTTGAAGCTAACTCGTTTGTTTCGCCTGTATTTGAAGCCATATCACTTATATTTTCAAGTATGTGAAGCTAAATCATTCCTTTTGCATGGATTTGAAGCTAAGCCATCAACTTCGCGTTGACTTGATGCTTATTCATGTGTTTCGCATGGATTTGAAGCTAACTCGTTTGTTTAGCATGTTGTTGAAGCTAAATCATGTATATCACAAGTATTTGAAGCTATATCATATGTTTCGCATGGATTCGAAGTTAACCCTTCTAATTCGCATTGATTTGAAGCTAAATCATGTGTTCGCATGGACTTGAAGCTACCTCGTTTATTTCGCATGCTGTTGAAGCTAAATCATGTATATCGCAAGTATATGAAGCTAATCCAATTGTGTCGCATGGATTCGAACATAAGCCTTCTACTTCACATTTGTTTGAAGCTAAATCATGTGTTTCGCATGGATTTGAATCTAACTCGTTTGTTTCGCATGCTGTTGAAACTAAATCATGTATATCACAAGTATTTGAAGCTAAACCATTTGCTTCGCATGGATTCGAAGATCATCCTTCTACTTCGCATTCATTAGATGCTAAATCATGTGTTTCGCATGGGTTTGAAGCTAACTCGTTTGTTTCGCCTGCATTTGAAGCCATATCACTTATATTTTCAAGTATGTGAAGCTAAATCATTCGTTTTGCAAGGATTTGAAGCTAAGCCATCAACTTCGCGTTGACTTGATGCTAATTCTTGTGTTTCGCATGGATTTGAAGCTAAGTCGTTTGTTTCGCAGGCAGTTGAAGCTGAATCATGTATATCAAAAGTATTTTAAGCTAAACTATTCGTTTCGCATGGATTCGAAGATAAGCCTTCCACTTCGCATTGATTTGAAGCTAAATCATGTGTTCCGCATGGATTTGAAGCTGACTCGTTTGTTTCGCATGCAGTTGAAGCTGAATCATGTATATCACAAGTATTTGCGGCTGAACCATTTGTTTCGCATGGATTCGAAGGTAACCCTTCTACTTCGCATTGATTTTAATCTAAATCATGTGTTTCGCATGGATTTGAAGCTAACTCGTTTGCTTCGCACACTGTTGAAGCTAAATCATGTATATCACAAGTATTTGAAGCTATACCATTTGTTTCGCATGGATTCGAAGATCAGCCTTCTACTTCGCATTGATTAGATTCTAAATCATGTGTTTCGCATGGATTTGAAGCTAACTCGTTTGTTTCTCATGCTGTTGAAACTAAATCATGTATATCACAAGTATTTGAATCTATATCATTTGTTTCGCAAGGATTCGAAGATTAGCCTTCTACTTCGCATTGATTAGATGCTAAATCATGTGTTTAGCATGGGTTTGAAGCTAACTCGTTTGTTTCGCCTGCATTTGAAGCTATATCACTTATATTCACAAGTATGTGAAGCTAAATCATTCGTTTCGCATGGATTCGAAGATAAGCCTTCCACTTCGCATTGATTTGAAGCTAAATCATGTGTTCCGCATGGATTTGAAGCTGACTCGTTTGTTTCGCATGCAGTTGAAGCTGAATCATGTATATCACAAGTATTTGCGGCTAAACCATTTGTTTCGAATGGATTCGAAGGTAACCCTTCTACTTCGCATTGAATTTTAATCTAAATCATGTGTTTCGCATGGATTTGAAGCTAACTCGTTTGTTTCGCATGCTGTTGAAGCTAAATCATGTATATCACAATTATTTGAAGCTAAACCATTTGTTTCGCATGGATTCGAAGATAAGCCTCCTACTTCGCATTGATTTCAAGCTAAATCATGGGTTTCGCATGGATTTGAAGCTAACTCGTTTGTTTCGCATGCTGTTGAAGCTAAGTCATGTATATCACAAGTATTTGCGGCTAAACCATTTGTTTCGCATGGATTCGAAGGTAACCCTTCTACTTCGCATTGATTTGAAGTTAAATCATGTGTTTCGCATGGATTTGAAGCTAACTCGTTTGTTTCGCATGCTGTTGAAACTAAATCATGTATATCACAAGTATTTGAAGCTAAACCATTTGCTTCGCATGGATTCGAAGATCAGGCCTCTACTTCGCATTGATTAGATGCTAAATCATGTGTTTCGCATGGGTTTGAAGCTAACTCGTTTGTTTCGCCTGTATTTGAAGCCATATCACTTATATTTTCAAGTATGTGAAGCTAAATCATTCCTTTTGCATGGATTTGAAGCTAAGCCATCAACTTCGCGTTGACTTGATGCTTATTCATGTGTTTCGCATGGATTTGAAGCTAACTCGTTTGTTTAGCATGTTGTTGAAGCTAAATCATGTATATCACAAGTATTTGAAGCTATATCATATGTTTCGCATGGATTCGAAGTTAACCCTTCTAATTCGCATTGATTTGAAGCTAAATCATGTGTTCGCATGGACTTGAAGCTACCTCGTTTATTTCGCATGCTGTTGAAGCTAAATCATGTATATCGCAAGTATATGAAGCTAATCCAATTGTGTCGCATGGATTCGAACATAAGCCTTCTACTTCACATTTGTTTGAAGCTAAATCATGTGTTTCGCATGGATTTGAATCTAACTCGTTTGTTTCGCATGCTGTTGAAACTAAATCATGTATATCACAAGTATTTGAAGCTAAACCATTTGCTTCGCATGGATTCGAAGATCATCCTTCTACTTCGCATTCATTAGATGCTAAATCATGTGTTTCGCATGGGTTTGAAGCTAACTCGTTTGTTTCGCCTGCATTTGAAGCCATATCACTTATATTTTCAAGTATGTGAAGCTAAATCATTCGTTTTGCAAGGATTTGAAGCTAAGCCATCAACTTCGCGTTGACTTGATGCTAATTCTTGTGTTTCGCATGGATTTGAAGCTAAGTCGTTTGTTTCGCAGGCAGTTGAAGCTGAATCATGTATATCAAAAGTATTTTAAGCTAAACTATTCGTTTCGCATGGATTCGAAGATAAGCCTTCCACTTCGCATTGATTTGAAGCTAAATCATGTGTTCCGCATGGATTTGAAGCTGACTCGTTTGTTTCGCATGCAGTTGAAGCTGAATCATGTATATCACAAGTATTTGCGGCTAAACCATTTGTTTCGAATGGATTCGAAGGTAACCCTTCTACTTCGCATTGATTTGAAGCTAAATCATGTGTTTCGCATGGATTTGAAGCTAACTCGTTTGCTTCGCACACTGTTGAAGCTAAATCATGTATATCACAAGTATTTGAAGCTATACCATTTGTTTCGCATGGATTCGAAGATCAGCCTTCTACTTCGCATTGATTAGATTCTAAATCATGTGTTTCGCATGGATTTGAAGCTAACTCGTTTGTTTCTCATGCTGTTGAAACTAAATCATGTATATCGCAAGTATTTGAATCTATATCATTTGTTTCGCATGGATTCGAAGATAAGCCTTCCACTTCGCATTGATTTGAAGCTAAATCATGTGTTCCGCATGGATTTGAAGCTGACTCGTTTGTTTCGCATGCAGTTGAAGCTGAATCATGTATATCACAAGTATTTGCGGCTAAACCATTTGTTTCGCATGGATTCGAAGGTAACCCTTCTACTTCGCATTGATTTGAAGTTAAATCATGTGTTTCGCATGGATTTGAAGCTAACTCGTTTGTTTCGCATGCTGTTGAAACTAAATCATGTATATCACAAGTATTTGAAGCTAAACCATTTGCTTCGCATGGATTCGAAGATCAGGCCTCTACTTCGCATTGATTAGATGCTAAATCATGTGTTTCGCATGGGTTTGAAGCTAACTCGTTTGTTTCGCCTGTATTTGAAGCCATATCACTTATATTTTCAAGTGTGTGAAGCTAAATCATTCCTTTTGCATGGATTTGAAGCTAAGCCATCAACTTCGCGTTGACTTGATGCTTATTCATGTGTTTCGCATGGATTTGAAGCTAACTCGTTTGTTTAGCATGTTGTTGAAGCTAAATCATGTATATCACAAGTATTTGAAGCTATATCATATGTTTCGCATGGATTCGAAGTTAACCCTTCTAATTCGCATTGATTTGAAGCTAAATCATGTGTTCGCATGGACTTGAAGCTACCTCGTTTATTTCGCATGCTGTTGAAGCTAAATCATGTATATCGCAAGTATATGAAGCTAATCCAATTGTGTCGCATGGATTCGAACATAAGCCTTCTACTTCACATTTGTTTGAAGCTAAATCATGTGTTTCGCATGGATTTGAATCTAACTCGTTTGTTTCGCATGCTGTTGAAACTAAATCATGTATATCACAAGTATTTGAAGCTAAACCATTTGCTTCGCATGGATTCGAAGATCATCCTTCTACTTCGCATTCATTAGATGCTAAATCATGTGTTTCGCATGGGTTTGAAGCTAACTCGTTTGTTTCGCCTGCATTTGAAGCCATATCACTTATATTTTCAAGTATGTGAAGCTAAATCATTCGTTTTGCAAGGATTTGAAGCTAAGCCATCAACTTCGCGTTGACTTGATGCTAATTCTTGTGTTTCGCATGGATTTGAAGCTAAGTCGTTTGTTTCGCAGGCAGTTGAAGCTGAATCATGTATATCAAAAGTATTTTAAGCTAAACTATTCGTTTCGCATGGATTCGAAGATAAGCCTTCCACTTCGCATTGATTTGAAGCTAAATCATGTGTTCCGCATGGATTTGAAGCTGACTCGTTTGTTTCGCATGCAGTTGAAGCTGAATCATGTATATCACAAGTATTTGCGGCTGAACCATTTGTTTCGCATGGATTCGAAGGTAACCCTTCTACTTCGCATTGATTTTAATCTAAATCATGTGTTTCGCATGGATTTGAAGCTAACTCGTTTGCTTCGCACACTGTTGAAGCTAAATCATGTATATCACAAGTATTTGAAGCTATACCATTTGTTTCGCATGGATTCGAAGATCAGCCTTCTACTTCGCATTGATTAGATTCTAAATCATGTGTTTCGCATGGATTTGAAGCTAACTCGTTTGTTTCTCATGCTGTTGAAACTAAATCATGTATATCACAAGTATTTGAATCTATATCATTTGTTTCGCAAGGATTCGAAGATTAGCCTTCTACTTCGCATTGATTAGATGCTAAATCATGTGTTTAGCATGGGTTTGAAGCTAACTCGTTTGTTTCGCCTGCATTTGAAGCTATATCACTTATATTCACAAGTATGTGAAGCTAAATCATTCGTTTCGCATGGATTCGAAGATAAGCCTTCCACTTCGCATTGATTTGAAGCTAAATCATGTGTTCCGCATGGATTTGAAGCTGACTCGTTTGTTTCGCATGCAGTTGAAGCTGAATCATGTATATCACAAGTATTTGCGGCTAAACCATTTGTTTCGAATGGATTCGAAGGTAACCCTTCTACTTCGCATTGAATTTTAATCTAAATCATGTGTTTCGCATGGATTTGAAGCTAACTCGTTTGTTTCGCATGCTGTTGAAGCTAAATCATGTATATCACAATTATTTGAAGCTAAACCATTTGTTTCGCATGGATTCGAAGATAAGCCTCCTACTTCGCATTGATTTCAAGCTAAATCATGGGTTTCGCATGGATTTGAAGCTAACTCGTTTGTTTCGCATGCTGTTGAAGCTAAGTCATGTATATCACAAGTATTTGCGGCTAAACCATTTGTTTCGCATGGATTCGAAGGTAACCCTTCTACTTCGCATTGATTTGAAGTTAAATCATGTGTTTCGCATGGATTTGAAGCTAACTCGTTTGTTTCGCATGCTGTTGAAACTAAATCATGTATATCACAAGTATTTGAAGCTAAACCATTTGCTTCGCATGGATTCGAAGATCAGGCCTCTACTTCGCATTGATTAGATGCTAAATCATGTGTTTCGCATGGGTTTGAAGCTAACTCGTTTGTTTCGCCTGTATTTGAAGCCATATCACTTATATTTTCAAGTATGTGAAGCTAAATCATTCCTTTTGCATGGATTTGAAGCTAAGCCATCAACTTCGCGTTGACTTGATGCTTATTCATGTGTTTCGCATGGATTTGAAGCTAACTCGTTTGTTTAGCATGTTGTTGAAGCTAAATCATGTATATCACAAGTATTTGAAGCTATATCATATGTTTCGCATGGATTCGAAGTTAACCCTTCTAATTCGCATTGATTTGAAGCTAAATCATGTGTTCGCATGGACTTGAAGCTACCTCGTTTATTTCGCATGCTGTTGAAGCTAAATCATGTATATCGCAAGTATATGAAGCTAATCCAATTGTGTCGCATGGATTCGAACATAAGCCTTCTACTTCACATTTATTTGAAGCTAAATCATGTGTTTCGCATGGATTTGAATCTAACTCGTTTGTTTCGCATGCTGTTGAAGCTAAATCATGTATATCACAATTATTTGAAGCTAAACCATTTGTTTCGCATGGATTCGAAGATAAGCCTCCTACTTCGCATTGATTTCAAGCTAAATCATGGGTTTCGCATGGATTTGAAGCTAACTCGTTTGTTTCGCATGCTGTTGAAGCTAAGTCATGTATATCACAAGCATTTGCGGCTAAACCATTTGTTTCGCATGGATTCGAAGGTAACCCTTCTACTTCGCATTGATTTGAAGTTAAATCATGTGTTTCGCATGGATTTGAAGCTAACTCGTTTGTTTCGCATGCTGTTGAAACTAAATCATGTATATCACAAGTATTTGAAGCTAAACCATTTGCTTCGCATGGATTCGAAGATCAGGCCTCTACTTCGCATTGATTAGATGCTAAATCATGTGTTTCGCATGGGTTTGAAGCTAACTCGTTTGTTTCGCCTGTATTTGAAGCCATATCACTTATATTTTCAAGTGTGTGAAGCTAAATCATTCCTTTTGCATGGATTTGAAGCTAAGCCATCAACTTCGCGTTGACTTGATGCTTATTCATGTGTTTCGCATGGATTTGAAGCTAACTCGTTTGTTTAGCATGTTGTTGAAGCTAAATCATGTATATCACAAGTATTTGAAGCTATATCATATGTTTCGCATGGATTCGAAGTTAACCCTTCTAATTCGCATTGATTTGAAGCTAAATCATGTGTTCGCATGGACTTGAAGCTACCTCGTTTATTTCGCATGCTGTTGAAGCTAAATCATGTATATCGCAAGTATATGAAGCTAATCCAATTGTGTCGCATGGATTCGAACATAAGCCTTCTACTTCACATTTGTTTGAAGCTAAATCATGTGTTTCGCATGGATTTGAATCTAACTCGTTTGTTTCGCATGCTGTTGAAACTAAATCATGTATATCACAAGTATTTGAAGCTAAACCATTTGCTTCGCATGGATTCGAAGATCATCCTTCTACTTCGCATTCATTAGATGCTAAATCATGTGTTTCGCATGGGTTTGAAGCTAACTCGTTTGTTTCGCCTGCATTTGAAGCCATATCACTTATATTTTCAAGTATGTGAAGCTAAATCATTCGTTTTGCAAGGATTTGAAGCTAAGCCATCAACTTCGCGTTGACTTGATGCTAATTCTTGTGTTTCGCATGGATTTGAAGCTAAGTCGTTTGTTTCGCAGGCAGTTGAAGCTGAATCATGTATATCAAAAGTATTTTAAGCTAAACTATTCGTTTCGCATGGATTCGAAGATAAGCCTTCCACTTCGCATTGATTTGAAGCTAAATCATGTGTTCCGCATGGATTTGAAGCTGACTCGTTTGTTTCGCATGCAGTTGAAGCTGAATCATGTATATCACAAGTATTTGCGGCTGAACCATTTGTTTCGCATGGATTCGAAGGTAACCCTTCTACTTCGCATTGATTTGAAGTTAAATCATGTGTTTCGCATGGATTTGAAGCTAACTCGTTTGTTTCGCATGCTGTTGAAACTAAATCATGTATATCACAAGTATTTGAAGCTAAACCATTTGCTTCGCATGGATTCGAAGATCAGGCCTCTACTTCGCATTGATTAGATGCTAAATCATGTGTTTCGCATGGGTTTGAAGCTAACTCGTTTGTTTCGCCTGTATTTGAAGCCATATCACTTATATTTTCAAGTATGTGAAGCTAAATCATTCCTTTTGCATGGATTTGAAGCTAAGCCATCAACTTCGCGTTGACTTGATGCTTATTCATGTGTTTCGCATGGATTTGAAGCTAACTCGTTTGTTTAGCATGTTGTTGAAGCTAAATCATGTATATCACAAGTATTTGAAGCTATATCATATGTTTCGCATGGATTCGAAGTTAACCCTTCTAATTCGCATTGATTTGAAGCTAAATCATGTGTTCGCATGGACTTGAAGCTACCTCGTTTATTTCGCATGCTGTTGAAGCTAAATCATGTATATCGCAAGTATATGAAGCTAATCCAATTGTGTCGCATGGATTCGAACATAAGCCTTCTACTTCACATTTATTTGAAGCTAAATCATGTGTTTCGCATGGATTTGAATCTAACTCGTTTGTTTCGCATGCTGTTGAAGCTAAATCATGTATATCACAATTATTTGAAGCTAAACCATTTGTTTCGCATGGATTCGAAGATAAGCCTCCTACTTCGCATTGATTTCAAGCTAAATCATGGGTTTCGCATGGATTTGAAGCTAACTCGTTTGTTTCGCATGCTGTTGAAGCTAAGTCATGTATATCACAAGCATTTGCGGCTAAACCATTTGTTTCGCATGGATTCGAAGGTAACCCTTCTACTTCGCATTGATTTGAAGTTAAATCATGTGTTTCGCATGGATTTGAAGCTAACTCGTTTGTTTCGCATGCTGTTGAAACTAAATCATGTATATCACAAGTATTTGAAGCTAAACCATTTGCTTCGCATGGATTCGAAGATCAGGCCTCTACTTCGCATTGATTAGATGCTAAATCATGTGTTTCGCATGGGTTTGAAGCTAACTCGTTTGTTTCGCCTGTATTTGAAGCCATATCACTTATATTTTCAAGTGTGTGAAGCTAAATCATTCCTTTTGCATGGATTTGAAGCTAAGCCATCAACTTCGCGTTGACTTGATGCTTATTCATGTGTTTCGCATGGATTTGAAGCTAACTCGTTTGTTTAGCATGTTGTTGAAGCTAAATCATGTATATCACAAGTATTTGAAGCTATATCATATGTTTCGCATGGATTCGAAGTTAACCCTTCTAATTCGCATTGATTTGAAGCTAAATCATGTGTTCGCATGGACTTGAAGCTACCTCGTTTATTTCGCATGCTGTTGAAGCTAAATCATGTATATCGCAAGTATATGAAGCTAATCCAATTGTGTCGCATGGATTCGAACATAAGCCTTCTACTTCACATTTGTTTGAAGCTAAATCATGTGTTTCGCATGGATTTGAATCTAACTCGTTTGTTTCGCATGCTGTTGAAACTAAATCATGTATATCACAAGTATTTGAAGCTAAACCATTTGCTTCGCATGGATTCGAAGATCATCCTTCTACTTCGCATTCATTAGATGCTAAATCATGTGTTTCGCATGGGTTTGAAGCTAACTCGTTTGTTTCGCCTGCATTTGAAGCCATATCACTTATATTTTCAAGTATGTGAAGCTAAATCATTCGTTTTGCAAGGATTTGAAGCTAAGCCATCAACTTCGCGTTGACTTGATGCTAATTCTTGTGTTTCGCATGGATTTGAAGCTAAGTCGTTTGTTTCGCAGGCAGTTGAAGCTGAATCATGTATATCAAAAGTATTTTAAGCTAAACTATTCGTTTCGCATGGATTCGAAGATAAGCCTTCCACTTCGCATTGATTTGAAGCTAAATCATGTGTTCCGCATGGATTTGAAGCTGACTCGTTTGTTTCGCATGCAGTTGAAGCTGAATCATGTATATCACAAGTATTTGCGGCTGAACCATTTGTTTCGCATGGATTCGAAGGTAACCCTTCTACTTCGCATTGATTTTAATCTAAATCATGTGTTTCGCATGGATTTGAAGCTAACTCGTTTGCTTCGCACACTGTTGAAGCTAAATCATGTATATCACAAGTATTTGAAGCTATACCATTTGTTTCGCATGGATTCGAAGATCAGCCTTCTACTTCGCATTGATTAGATTCTAAATCATGTGTTTCGCATGGATTTGAAGCTAACTCGTTTGTTTCTCATGCTGTTGAAACTAAATCATGTATATCACAAGTATTTGAATCTATATCATTTGTTTCGCAAGGATTCGAAGATTAGCCTTCTACTTCGCATTGATTAGATGCTAAATCATGTGTTTAGCATGGGTTTGAAGCTAACTCGTTTGTTTCGCCTGCATTTGAAGCTATATCACTTATATTCACAAGTATGTGAAGCTAAATCATTCGTTTCGCATGGATTCGAAGATAAGCCTTCCACTTCGCATTGATTTGAAGCTAAATCATGTGTTCCGCATGGATTTGAAGCTGACTCGTTTGTTTCGCATGCAGTTGAAGCTGAATCATGTATATCACAAGTATTTGCGGCTAAACCATTTGTTTCGAATGGATTCGAAGGTAACCCTTCTACTTCGCATTGAATTTTAATCTAAATCATGTGTTTCGCATGGATTTGAAGCTAACTCGTTTGTTTCGCATGCTGTTGAAGCTAAATCATGTATATCACAATTATTTGAAGCTAAACCATTTGTTTCGCATGGATTCGAAGATAAGCCTCCTACTTCGCATTGATTTCAAGCTAAATCATGGGTTTCGCATGGATTTGAAGCTAACTCGTTTGTTTCGCATGCTGTTGAAGCTAAGTCATGTATATCACAAGTATTTGCGGCTAAACCATTTGTTTCGCATGGATTCGAAGGTAACCCTTCTACTTCGCATTGATTTGAAGTTAAATCATGTGTTTCGCATGGATTTGAAGCTAACTCGTTTGTTTCGCATGCTGTTGAAACTAAATCATGTATATCACAAGTATTTGAAGCTAAACCATTTGCTTCGCATGGATTCGAAGATCAGGCCTCTACTTCGCATTGATTAGATGCTAAATCATGTGTTTCGCATGGGTTTGAAGCTAACTCGTTTGTTTCGCCTGTATTTGAAGCCATATCACTTATATTTTCAAGTATGTGAAGCTAAATCATTCCTTTTGCATGGATTTGAAGCTAAGCCATCAACTTCGCGTTGACTTGATGCTTATTCATGTGTTTCGCATGGATTTGAAGCTAACTCGTTTGTTTAGCATGTTGTTGAAGCTAAATCATGTATATCACAAGTATTTGAAGCTATATCATATGTTTCGCATGGATTCGAAGTTAACCCTTCTAATTCGCATTGATTTGAAGCTAAATCATGTGTTCGCATGGACTTGAAGCTACCTCGTTTATTTCGCATGCTGTTGAAGCTAAATCATGTATATCGCAAGTATATGAAGCTAATCCAATTGTGTCGCATGGATTCGAACATAAGCCTTCTACTTCACATTTATTTGAAGCTAAATCATGTGTTTCGCATGGATTTGAATCTAACTCGTTTGTTTCGCATGCTGTTGAAACTAAATCATGTATATCACAAGTATTTGAAGCTAAACCATTTGCTTCGCATGGATTCGAAGATCATCCTTCTACTTCGCATTCATTAGATGCTAAATCATGTGTTTCGCATGGGTTTGAAGCTAACTCGTTTGTTTCGCCTGCATTTGAAGCCATATCACTTATATTTTCAAGTATGTGAAGCTAAATCATTCGTTTTGCAAGGATTTGAAGCTAAGCCATCAACTTCGCGTTGACTTGATGCTAATTCTTGTGTTTCGCATGGATTTGAAGCTAAGTCGTTTGTTTCGCAGGCAGTTGAAGCTGAATCATGTATATCAAAAGTATTTTAAGCTAAACTATTCGTTTCGCATGGATTCGAAGATAAGCCTTCCACTTCGCATTGATTTGAAGCTAAATCATGTGTTCCGCATGGATTTGAAGCTGACTCGTTTGTTTCGCATGCAGTTGAAGCTGAATCATGTATATCACAAGTATTTGCGGCTGAACCATTTGTTTCGCATGGATTCGAAGGTAACCCTTCTACTTCGCATTGATTTTAATCTAAATCATGTGTTTCGCATGGATTTGAAGCTAACTCGTTTGTTTCGCATGCTGTTGAAGCTAAATCATGTATATCACAATTATTTGAAGCTAAACCATTTTTTTCGCATGGATTCGAAGATAAGCCTCCTACTTCGCATTGATTTCAAGCTAAATCATGGGTTTCGCATGGATTTGAAGCTAACTCGTTTGTTTCGCATGCTGTTGAAGCTAAGTCATGTATATCACAAGTATTTGCGGCTAAACCATTTGTTTCGAATGGATTCGAAGGTAACCCTTCTACTTCGCATTGAATTTTAATCTAAATCATGTGTTTCGCATGGATTTGAAGCTAACTCGTTTGTTTCGCATGCTGTTGAAGCTAAATCATGTATATCACAATTATTTGAAGCTAAACCATTTGTTTCGCATGGATTCGAAGATAAGCCTCCTACTTCGCATTGATTTCAAGCTAAATCATGGGTTTCGCATGGATTTGAAGCTAACTCGTTTGTTTCGCATGCTGTTGAAGCTAAGTCATGTATATCACAAGCATTTGCGGCTAAACCATTTGTTTCGCATGGATTCGAAGGTAACCCTTCTACTTCGCATTGATTTGAAGTTAAATCATGTGTTTCGCATGGATTTGAAGCTAACTCGTTTGTTTCGCATGCTGTTGAAACTAAATCATGTATATCACAAGTATTTGAAGCTAAACCATTTGCTTCGCATGGATTCGAAGATCAGGCCTCTACTTCGCATTGATTAGATGCTAAATCATGTGTTTCGCATGGGTTTGAAGCTAACTCGTTTGTTTCGCCTGTATTTGAAGCCATATCACTTATATTTTCAAGTATGTGAAGCTAAATCATTCCTTTTGCATGGATTTGAAGCTAAGCCATCAACTTCGCGTTGACTTGATGCTTATTCATGTGTTTCGCATGGATTTGAAGCTAACTCGTTTGTTTAGCATGTTGTTGAAGCTAAATCATGTATATCACAAGTATTTGAAGCTATATCATATGTTTCGCATGGATTCGAAGTTAACCCTTCTAATTCGCATTGATTTGAAGCTAAATCATGTGTTCGCATGGACTTGAAGCTACCTCGTTTATTTCGCATGCTGTTGAAGCTAAATCATGTATATCGCAAGTATATGAAGCTAATCCAATTGTGTCGCATGGATTCGAACATAAGCCTTCTACTTCACATTTGTTTGAAGCTAAATCATGTGTTTCGCATGGATTTGAATCTAACTCGTTTGTTTCGCATGCTGTTGAAACTAAATCATGTATATCACAAGTATTTGAAGCTAAACCATTTGCTTCGCATGGATTCGAAGATCATCCTTCTACTTCGCATTCATTAGATGCTAAATCATGTGTTTCGCATGGGTTTGAAGCTAACTCGTTTGTTTCGCCTGCATTTGAAGCCATATCACTTATATTTTCAAGTATGTGAAGCTAAATCATTCGTTTTGCAAGGATTTGAAGCTAAGCCATCAACTTCGCGTTGACTTGATGCTAATTCTTGTGTTTCGCATGGATTTGAAGCTAAGTCGTTTGTTTCGCAGGCAGTTGAAGCTGAATCATGTATATCAAAAGTATTTTAAGCTAAACTATTCGTTTCGCATGGATTCGAAGATAAGCCTTCCACTTCGCATTGATTTGAAGCTAAATCATGTGTTCCGCATGGATTTGAAGCTGACTCGTTTGTTTCGCATGCAGTTGAAGCTGAATCATGTATATCACAAGTATTTGCGGCTGAACCATTTGTTTCGCATGGATTCGAAGGTAACCCTTCTACTTCGCATTGATTTTAATCTAAATCATGTGTTTCGCATGGATTTGAAGCTAACTCGTTTGCTTCGCACACTGTTGAAGCTAAATCATGTATATCACAAGTATTTGAAGCTATACCATTTGTTTCGCATGGATTCGAAGATCAGCCTTCTACTTCGCATTGATTAGATTCTAAATCATGTGTTTCGCATGGATTTGAAGCTAACTCGTTTGTTTCTCATGCTGTTGAAACTAAATCATGTATATCACAAGTATTTGAATCTATATCATTTGTTTCGCAAGGATTCGAAGATTAGCCTTCTACTTCGCATTGATTAGATGCTAAATCATGTGTTTAGCATGGGTTTGAAGCTAACTCGTTTGTTTCGCCTGCATTTGAAGCTATATCACTTATATTCACAAGTATGTGAAGCTAAATCATTCGTTTCGCATGGATTCGAAGATAAGCCTTCCACTTCGCATTGATTTGAAGCTAAATCATGTGTTCCGCATGGATTTGAAGCTGACTCGTTTGTTTCGCATGCAGTTGAAGCTGAATCATGTATATCACAAGTATTTGCGGCTAAACCATTTGTTTCGAATGGATTCGAAGGTAACCCTTCTACTTCGCATTGAATTTTAATCTAAATCATGTGTTTCGCATGGATTTGAAGCTAACTCGTTTGTTTCGCATGCTGTTGAAGCTAAATCATGTATATCACAATTATTTGAAGCTAAACCATTTGTTTCGCATGGATTCGAAGATAAGCCTCCTACTTCGCATTGATTTCAAGCTAAATCATGGGTTTCGCATGGATTTGAAGCTAACTCGTTTGTTTCGCATGCTGTTGAAGCTAAGTCATGTATATCACAAGTATTTGCGGCTAAACCATTTGTTTCGCATGGATTCGAAGGTAACCCTTCTACTTCGCATTGATTTGAAGTTAAATCATGTGTTTCGCATGGATTTGAAGCTAACTCGTTTGTTTCGCATGCTGTTGAAACTAAATCATGTATATCACAAGTATTTGAAGCTAAACCATTTGCTTCGCATGGATTCGAAGATCAGGCCTCTACTTCGCATTGATTAGATGCTAAATCATGTGTTTCGCATGGGTTTGAAGCTAACTCGTTTGTTTCGCCTGTATTTGAAGCCATATCACTTATATTTTCAAGTATGTGAAGCTAAATCATTCCTTTTGCATGGATTTGAAGCTAAGCCATCAACTTCGCGTTGACTTGATGCTTATTCATGTGTTTCGCATGGATTTGAAGCTAACTCGTTTGTTTAGCATGTTGTTGAAGCTAAATCATGTATATCACAAGTATTTGAAGCTATATCATATGTTTCGCATGGATTCGAAGTTAACCCTTCTAATTCGCATTGATTTGAAGCTAAATCATGTGTTTGCATGGACTTGAAGCTACCTCGTTTATTTCGCATGCTGTTGAAGCTAAATCATGTATATCGCAAGTATATGAAGCTAATCCAATTGTGTCGCATGGATTCGAACATAAGCCTTCTACTTCACATTTATTTGAAGCTAAATCATGTGTTTCGCATGGATTTGAATCTAACTCGTTTGTTTCGCATGCTGTTGAAACTAAATCATGTATATCACAAGTATTTGAAGCTAAACCATTTGCTTCGCATGGATTCGAAGATCATCCTTCTACTTCGCATTCATTAGATGCTAAATCATGTGTTTCGCATGGGTTTGAAGCTAACTCGTTTGTTTCGCCTGCATTTGAAGCCATATCACTTATATTTTCAAGTATGTGAAGCTAAATCATTCGTTTTGCAAGGATTTGAAGCTAAGCCATCAACTTCGCGTTGACTTGATGCTAATTCTTGTGTTTCGCATGGATTTGAAGCTAAGTCGTTTGTTTCGCAGGCAGTTGAAGCTGAATCATGTATATCAAAAGTATTTTAAGCTAAACTATTCGTTTCGCATGGATTCGAAGATAAGCCTTCCACTTCGCATTGATTTGAAGCTAAATCATGTGTTCCGCATGGATTTGAAGCTGACTCGTTTGTTTCGCATGCAGTTGAAGCTGAATCATGTATATCACAAGTATTTGCGGCTAAACCATTTGTTTCGAATGGATTCGAAGGTAACCCTTCTACTTCGCATTGATTTGAAGCTAAATCATGTGTTTCGCATGGATTTGAAGCTAACTCGTTTGCTTCGCACACTGTTGAAGCTAAATCATGTATATCACAAGTATTTGAAGCTATACCATTTGTTTCGCATGGATTCGAAGATCAGCCTTCTACTTCGCATTGATTAGATTCTAAATCATGTGTTTCGCATGGATTTGAAGCTAACTCGTTTGTTTCTCATGCTGTTGAAACTAAATCATGTATATCACAAGTATTTGAATCTATATCATTTGTTTCGCAAGGATTCGAAGATTAGCCTTCTACTTCGCATTGATTAGATGCTAAATCATGTGTTTAGCATGGGTTTGAAGCTAACTCGTTTGTTTCGCCTGCATTTGAAGCTATATCACTTATATTCACAAGTATGTGAAGCTAAATCATTCGTTTCGCATGGATTCGAAGATAAGCCTTCCACTTCGCATTGATTTGAAGCTAAATCATGTGTTCCGCATGGATTTGAAGCTGACTCGTTTGTTTCGCATGCAGTTGAAGCTGAATCATGTATATCACAAGTATTTGCGGCTAAACCATTTGTTTCGAATGGATTCGAAGGTAACCCTTCTACTTCGCATTGAATTTTAATCTAAATCATGTGTTTCGCATGGATTTGAAGCTAACTCGTTTGTTTCGCATGCTGTTGAAGCTAAATCATGTATATCACAATTATTTGAAGCTAAACCATTTGTTTCGCATGGATTCGAAGATAAGCCTCCTACTTCGCATTGATTTCAAGCTAAATCATGGGTTTCGCATGGATTTGAAGCTAACTCGTTTGTTTCGCATGCTGTTGAAGCTAAGTCATGTATATCACAAGTATTTGCGGCTAAACCATTTGTTTCGCATGGATTCGAAGGTAACCCTTCTACTTCGCATTGATTTGAAGTTAAATCATGTGTTTCGCATGGATTTGAAGCTAACTCGTTTGTTTCGCATGCTGTTGAAACTAAATCATGTATATCACAAGTATTTGAAGCTAAACCATTTGCTTCGCATGGATTCGAAGATCAGGCCTCTACTTCGCATTGATTAGATGCTAAATCATGTGTTTCGCATGGGTTTGAAGCTAACTCGTTTGTTTCGCCTGTATTTGAAGCCATATCACTTATATTTTCAAGTATGTGAAGCTAAATCATTCCTTTTGCATGGATTTGAAGCTAAGCCATCAACTTCGCGTTGACTTGATGCTTATTCATGTGTTTCGCATGGATTTGAAGCTAACTCGTTTGTTTAGCATGTTGTTGAAGCTAAATCATGTATATCACAAGTATTTGAAGCTATATCATATGTTTCGCATGGATTCGAAGTTAACCCTTCTAATTCGCATTGATTTGAAGCTAAATCATGTGTTCGCATGGACTTGAAGCTACCTCGTTTATTTCGCATGCTGTTGAAGCTAAATCATGTATATCGCAAGTATATGAAGCTAATCCAATTGTGTCGCATGGATTCGAACATAAGCCTTCTACTTCACATTTATTTGAAGCTAAATCATGTGTTTCGCATGGATTTGAATCTAACTCGTTTGTTTCGCATGCTGTTGAAACTAAATCATGTATATCACAAGTATTTGAAGCTAAACCATTTGCTTCGCATGGATTCGAAGATCATCCTTCTACTTCGCATTCATTAGATGCTAAATCATGTGTTTCGCATGGGTTTGAAGCTAACTCGTTTGTTTCGCCTGCATTTGAAGCCATATCACTTATATTTTCAAGTATGTGAAGCTAAATCATTCGTTTTGCAAGGATTTGAAGCTAAGCCATCAACTTCGCGTTGACTTGATGCTAATTCTTGTGTTTCGCATGGATTTGAAGCTAAGTCGTTTGTTTCGCAGGCAGTTGAAGCTGAATCATGTATATCAAAAGTATTTTAAGCTAAACTATTCGTTTCGCATGGATTCGAAGATAAGCCTTCCACTTCGCATTGATTTGAAGCTAAATCATGTGTTCCGCATGGATTTGAAGCTGACTCGTTTGTTTCGCATGCAGTTGAAGCTGAATCATGTATATCACAAGTATTTGCGGCTAAACCATTTGTTTCGAATGGATTCGAAGGTAACCCTTCTACTTCGCATTGAATTTTAATCTAAATCATGTGTTTCGCATGGATTTGAAGCTAACTCGTTTGTTTCGCATGCTGTTGAAGCTAAATCATGTATATCACAAGTATTTGAAGCTAAACCATTTGTTCCGCATGGATTCGAAGATAAGCCTCCTACTTCGCATTGATTTCAAGCTAAATCATGTGTTTCGCATGGATTTGAAGCTAACTCGTTTGCTTCGCACACTGTTGAAGCTAAATCATGTATATCACAAGTATTTGAAGCTATACCATTTGTTTCGCATGGATTCGAAGATCAGCCTTCTACTTCGCATTGATTAGATTCTAAATCATGTGTTTCGCATGGATTTGAAGCTAACTCGTTTGTTTCTCATGCTGTTGAAACTAAATCATGTATATCACAAGTATTTGAATCTATATCATTTGTTTCGCAAGGATTCGAAGATTAGCCTTCTACTTCGCATTGATTAGATGCTAAATCATGTGTTTAGCATGGGTTTGAAGCTAACTCGTTTGTTTCGCCTGCATTTGAAGCTATATCACTTATATTCACAAGTATGTGAAGCTAAATCATTCGTTTCGCATTTATTTGAAGCAAAGCCATCAACTTCGCGTTGACTTGATACTAAATCATGTTTTTCGTTTGGACTTGAAGCTAACTCGTTTGTTTAGCATGTTGTTGAAGCTAAGTCATGTATATCACAAGTATTTGAAGCTATATCATATGTTTCGCATGGATTCGAAGATAAGCCTCCTACCTCGCATTGATTTGAAGCTAAATCATGTGTTTGCATGGACTTGAAGCTACCTCGTTTGTTTCGCATTCTGTTGAAGCTAAGTCAAGTGTATCACAAGTATTTGAAGCTAAACCACTTGTTTCGCATGGATTCGAAGGTAACCCTTCTACTTCGCATTGATTTGAAGCTAAATCATGTGTTTCGCATGGATTTGAAGCTAACTCGTTTGCTTCGCACACTGTTGAAGCTAAATCATGTATATCACAAGTATTTGAAGCTATACCATTTGTTTCGCATGGATTCGAAGATCAGCCTTCTACTTCGCATTGATTAGATTCTAAATCATGTGTTTCGCATGGATTTGAAGCTAACTCGTTTGTTTCTCATGCTGTTGAAACTAAATCATGTATATCACAAGTATTTGAATCTATATCATTTGTTTCGCAAGGATTCGAAGATTAGCCTTCTACTTCGCATTGATTAGATGCTAAATCATGTGTTTAGCATGGGTTTGAAGCTAACTCGTTTGTTTCGCCTGCATTTGAAGCTATATCACTTATATTCACAAGTATGTGAAGCTAAATCATTCGTTTCGCATGGATTCGAAGATAAGCCTTCCACTTCGCATTGATTTGAAGCTAAATCATGTGTTCCGCATGGATTTGAAGCTGACTCGTTTGTTTCGCATGCAGTTGAAGCTGAATCATGTATATCACAAGTATTTGCTGCTAAACCATTTGTTTCGAATGGATTCGAAGGTAACCCTTCTACTTCGCATTGAATTTTAATCTAAATCATGTGTTTCGCATGGATTTGAAGCTAACTCGTTTGTTTCGCATGCTGTTGAAGCTAAATCATGTATATCACAATTATTTGAAGCTAAACCATTTGTTTCGCATGGATTCGAAGATAAGCCTCCTACTTCGCATTGATTTCAAGCTAAATCATGGGTTTCGCATGGATTTGAAGCTAACTCGTTTGTTTCGCATGCTGTTGAAGCTAAGTCATGTATATCACAAGTATTTGCGGCTAAACCATTTGTTTCGCATGGATTCGAAGGTAACCCTTCTACTTCGCATTGATTTGAAGTTAAATCATGTGTTTCGCATGGATTTGAAGCTAACTCGTTTGTTTCGCATGCTGTTGAAACTAAATCATGTATATCACAAGTATTTGAAGCTAAACCATTTGCTTCGCATGGATTCGAAGATCAGGCCTCTACTTCGCATTGATTAGATGCTAAATCATGTGTTTCGCATGGGTTTGAAGCTAACTCGTTTGTTTCGCCTGTATTTGAAGCCATATCACTTATATTTTCAAGTATGTGAAGCTAAATCATTCCTTTTGCATGGATTTGAAGCTAAGCCATCAACTTCGCGTTGACTTGATGCTTATTCATGTGTTTCGCATGGATTTGAAGCTAACTCGTTTGTTTAGCATGTTGTTGAAGCTAAATCATGTATATCACAAGTATTTGAAGCTATATCATATGTTTCGCATGGATTCGAAGTTAACCCTTCTAATTCGCATTGATTTGAAGCTAAATCATGTGTTCGCATGGACTTGAAGCTACCTCGTTTATTTCGCATGCTGTTGAAGCTAAATCATGTATATCGCAAGTATATGAAGCTAATCCAATTGTGTCGCATGGATTCGAACATAAGCCTTCTACTTCACATTTATTTGAAGCTAAATCATGTGTTTCGCATGGATTTGAATCTAACTCGTTTGTTTCGCATGCTGTTGAAACTAAATCATGTATATCACAAGTATTTGAAGCTAAACCATTTGCTTCGCATGGAATCGAAGATCATCCTTCTACTTCGCATTCATTAGATGCTAAATCATGTGTTTCGCATGGGTTTGAAGCTAACTCGTTTGTTTCGCCTGCATTTGAAGCCATATCACTTATATTTTCAAGTATGTGAAGCTAAATCATTCGTTTTGCAAGGATTTGAAGCTAAGCCATCAACTTCGCGTTGACTTGATGCTAATTCTTGTGTTTCGCATGGATTTGAAGCTAAGTCGTTTGTTTCGCAGGCAGTTGAAGCTGAATCATGTATATCAAAAGTATTTTAAGCTAAACTATTCGTTTCGCATGGATTCGAAGATAAGCCTTCCACTTCGCATTGATTTGAAGCTAAATCATGTGTTCCGCATGGATTTGAAGCTGACTCGTTTGTTTCGCATGCAGTTGAAGCTGAATCATGTATATCACAAGTATTTGCGGCTAAACCATTTGTTTCGAATGGATTCGAAGGTAACCCTTCTACTTCGCATTGAATTTTAATCTAAATCATGTGTTTCGCATGGATTTGAAGCTAACTCGTTTGTTTCGCATGCTGTTGAAGCTAAATCATGTATATCACAAGTATTTGAAGCTAAACCATTTGTTCCGCATGGATTCGAAGATAAGCCTCCTACTTCGCATTGATTTGAAGCTAAATCATGTGTTTCGCATGGATTTGAAGCTAACTCGTTTGCTTCGCACACTGTTGAAGCTAAATCATGTATATCACAAGTATTTGAAGCTATACCATTTGTTTCGCATGGATTCGAAGATCAGCCTTCTACTTCGCATTGATTAGATTCTAAATCATGTGTTTCGCATGGATTTGAAGCTAACTCGTTTGTTTCTCATGCTGTTGAAACTAAATCATGTATATCACAAGTATTTGAATCTATATCATTTGTTTCGCAAGGATTCGAAGATTAGCCTTCTACTTCGCATTGATTAGATGCTAAATCATGTGTTTAGCATGGGTTTGAAGCTAACTCGTTTGTTTCGCCTGCATTTGAAGCTATATCACTTATATTCACAAGTATGTGAAGCTAAATCATTCGTTTCGCATTTATTTGAAGCAAAGCCATCAACTTCGCGTTGACTTGATACTAAATCATGTTTTTCGTTTGGACTTGAAGCTAACTCGTTTGTTTAGCATGTTGTTGAAGCTAAGTCATGTATATCACAAGTATTTGAAGCTATATCATATGTTTCGCATGGATTCGAAGATAAGCCTCCTACCTCGCATTGATTAGAAGCTAAATCATGTGTTTGCATGGACTTGAAGCTACCTCGTTTGTTTCGCATTCTGTTGAAGCTAAGTCAAGTGTATCACAAGTATTTGAAGCTAAACCACTTGTTTCGCATGGATTCGAAGATCAGCCTTCTACTTCGCATTGATTAGATGCTAAATCATGTGTTCAGCATGGGTTTGAAGCTAACTCATTTGTTTCGCCTGCATTTGAAGCTATATCACTTATATTCACAAGTATGTGAAGCTAAATCATTCGTTTCGCATGGATTTGAAGCAAAGCCATCAACTTCGCGTTGACTTGATACTAAATCATTTTTTTCGTTTGGACTTGAAGCTAACTCGTTTGTTTAGCATGTTGTTGAAGCTAAATCATGTATATCACAAGTATTTGAAGCTATATCATATGTTTCGCATGGATTCGAAGATAACCCTTCTAATTCGCATTGATTTGAAGCTAAATCATGTTTTTCGGATGGATTTGAAGCTAACTCGTTTGTTTCGCATGCTGTTGAAGCTAAGTCATGTATATCACAAGTATTCGAAGCTAAACCATTTGTTTCGCATGGATTCGAAGATAAGTCTCCTACCTCGCATTGATTTGAAGCTAAATCATGTGTTCGCATGGACTTGAAGCTGCCTCGTTTGTTTCGCATTCTGTTGAAGCTAAATCAAGTGTATCACAAGTATTTGAAGCCAAACCATTTGCTTCGCATGGATTCGAAGTTAACCCTTCTAATTCGCATTTATTAGATGGTAAATCATGCGTTTCGCATGCATTTGAAGCTAACTCGTTTGTTTCGCATACTGTTGAAGCTAAATCATGCATATCACAAGTATTTGAAGCTAAACCATTTGTTTCGCATGGATTCGAAGGTAACCCTTCTACTTCGCATTGATTTGAAGTTAAATCATGTGTTTCGCATGGACTTGAATCTAACTCGTTTGTTTCGCATGCTGTTGAAACTAAATCATGTATATCACAAGTATTTGAAGCTAAACCATTTGCTTCGCATGGATTCGAAGATCATCCTTCTACTTCGCATTCATTAGATGCTAAATCATGTGTTTCGCATGGGTTTGAAGCTAACTCGTTTGTTTCGCCTGCATTTGAAGCCATATCACTTATATTTTCAAGTATGTGAAGCTAAATCATTCGTTTTGCATCGATTTGAAGCTAAGCCATCAACTTCGCGTTGACTTGATGCTAATTCTTGTGTTTCGCATGGATTTGAAGCTAACTCGTTTGTTTCGCAGGCAGTTGAAGCTGAATCATGTATATCAAAAGTATTTGAAGCTAAACTATTCGTTTCGCATGGATTCGAAGATAAGCCTTCCACTTCGCATTGATTTGATGCTAAATCATGTGTTCCGCATGGATTTGAAGCTGACTCGTTTGTTTCGCATGCAGTTGAAGCTGAATCATGTATATCACAAGTATTTGCGGCTAAACCATTTGTTTCGCATGGATTCGAAGGTAACCCTTCTACTTCGCATTGATTTTAATCTAAATCATGTGTTTCGCATGGATTTGAAGCTAACTCGTTTGTTTCGCATGCTGTTGAAGCTAAATCATGTATATCACAATTATTTGAAGCTAAACCATTTGTTTCGCATGGATTCGAAGATAAGCCTCCTACTTCGCATTGATTTCAAGCTAAATCATGGGTTTCGCATGGATTTGAAGCTAACTCGTTTGTTTCGCATGCTGTTGAAGCTAAGTCATGTATATCACAAGTATTTGCGGCTAAACCATTTGTTTCGCATGGATTCGAAGGTAACCCTTCTACTTCGCATTGATTTGAAGTTAAATCATGTGTTCCGCATGGATTTGAATCTAACTCGTTTGTTTCGCATGCTGTTGAAACTAAATCATGTATATCACAAGTATTTGAAGCTAAACCATTTGCTTCGCATGGATTCGAAGATCAGGCCTCTACTTCGCATTGATTAGATGCTAAATCATGTGTTTCGCATGGGTTTGAAGCTAACTCGTTTGTTTCGCCTGTATTTGAAGCCATATCACTTATATTTTCAAGTATGTGAAGCTAAATCATTCCTTTTGCATGGATTTGAAGCTAAGCCATCTACTTCGCGTTGACTTGATGCTTATTCATGTGTTTCGCATGGATTTGAAGCTAACTCGTTTGTTTAGCATGTTGTTGAAGCTAAATCATGTATATCACAAGTATTTGAAGCTATATCATATGTTTCGCATGGATTCGAAGTTATCCCTTCTAATTCGCATTGATTTGAAGCTAAATCATGTGTTCGCATGGATTTGAAGCTAACTCGTTTGCTTCGCATGCTGTTGAAGCTAAATCAAGTGTATCACAAGTATTTGAAGCTAAACCACTTGTTTCGCATGGATTCGAAGATCAGCCTTCTACTTCGCATTGATTAGATGCTAAATCATGTGTTTAGCATGGGTTTGAAGCTAACTCATTTGTTTCGCCTGCATTTGAAGCTATATCACTTATATTCACAAGTATGTGAAGCAAAATCATTCGTTTCGCATGGATTTGAAGCAAAGCCATCAACTTCGCGTTGACTTGATACTAAATCATTTTTTTCGTTTGGACTTGAAGCTAACTCGTTTGTTTAGCATGTTGTGGAAGCAAAATCATGTATATCACAAGTATTTGAAGCTATATCATATGTTTCGCATGGATTCAAAGATAAGCCTTCCACTTCGCATTGATTTGAAGCTAAATCATGTGTTCCGCATGGATTTGAAGCTGACTCGTTTGTTTCGCATGCAGTTGAAGCTAAGTCATGTATATCACAAGTATTTGAATCTAAACCATTTGTTTCGCATGGATTCGAAGATAAGCCTTCCACTTCGCATTCATTTGAAGCTAAATCATGTGTTCCGCATGGATTTGAAGCTAACTCGTTTGTTTCGCATGCAGTTGAAGCTGAATCATGTATATCACAAGTATTTGCGGCTAAACCATTTGTTTCGCATGGATTCGAAGGTAACCCTTCTACTTCGCATTGATTTTAATCTAAATCATGTGTTTCGCATGGATTTGAAGCTAACTCGTTTGTTTCGCATGCAGTTGAAGCTGATTCATGTATATCACAAGTATTTGCGGCTAAACCATTTGTTTCGCATGGATTCGAAGATCAGCATTCTACTTCGCATTTATTAGATGGTAAATCATGCGTTTCGCATGGATTGAAGCTAACTCGTTTGTTTCGCATTCTGTTGAAGCTAAATCATGTATATCACAAGTATTTGAAGCTAAACCATTTGTTTCGCATGGATTCGAAGATAAGACTTCCACTTCGCATTCATTTGAAGCTAAATCATGTGTTCCGCATGGATTTGAAGCTACCTCGTTTGTTTCGCATGGTGTTTAAGCTAAATCATGTATATCACAAGTATTTGAAGCTAAACCATTTGTTACGCATGGATTCGAAGATCAGCCTTCTTCTTCGCATTGATTTACGGCTAAATCATGTTTTCCGCATGGATTTTAAGCTTAACTCGTTTTTTTCGCATGCAGTTGAAGCTAAGTCATGTATATCACAAGTATTTGAAGCTAAACCATTTGTTTCGCATGGATTCGAAGATAAGCCTTCCACTTCGCATTCATTTGAAGCTAAATCATGTGTTCCGCATGGATTTGAAGCTAACTCGTTTGTTTCGCATGCAGTTGAAGCTGAATCATGTATATCACAAGTATTTGCGGCTAAACCATTTGTTTCGCATGGATTCGAAGATCAGCCTTCTACTTCGCATTGATTTTAATCTAAATCATGTGTTTCGCATGGATTTGAAGCTAACTCGTTTGTTTCGCATGCTGTTGAAGCTAAATCATGTATATCACAAGTATTTGAAGCTAAACCATTTGTTACGCATGGATTCGAAGATCATCCTTCTACTTCGCATTGATTTACGGCTAAATCATGTTTTCCGCATGGATTTTAAGCTTAGCCCGTTTTTTTTCGCATGCAGTTGAAGCTAAGTCATGTATATCACAAGTATTTGAAGCTAAACCATTTGTTTCGCATGGATTCGAAGATAAGCCTTCCACTTCGCATTCATTTGAAGCTAAATCATGTGTTCCGCATGGATTTGAAGCTAACTGGTTTGTTTCGCATGCAGTTGAAGCTGAATCATGTATATCACATGTATTTGCGGCTAAACCATTTGTTTCGCATGGATTCGAAGGTAACCCTTCTACTTCGCATTGATTTTAATCTAAATCATGTGTTTCGCATGGATTTGAAGCTAACTCGTTTGTTTCGCATGCTGTTGAAGCTAAATCATGAATATCACAAGTAATTGAAGTTATATCATATGTTTCGCATAGATTCAAAGATAACCCTTCTAATTCGCATTGATTTGAAGCTAAATCATGTGTTTCGCATGGATTTGGAGCCAACTCGTTTGTTTAGCATGCAGTTGAAGCTGAATCATGTATATCACAAGTATTTGCGGCTAAACCATTTGTTTCGCATGGATTCGAAGGTAACCCTTCTACTTCGCATTGATTTTAATCTAAATCATGTGTTTCGCATGGGTTTGAAGCTAACTCGTTTGTTTCGCCTGCATTTGAAGCCATATCACTTATATTTTCAAGTATGTGAAGCTAAATCATTCGTTTTGCATGGATTTGAAGCTAAGCCATCAACTTCGCGTTGACTTGATGCTTATTCATGTGTTTCGCATGGATTTGAAGCTAACTCGTTTGTTTCGCATGCAGTTGAAGCTGAATCATGTATATCACAAGTATTTGCGGCTAAACCATTTGTTTCGCATGGATTCGAAGATCAGCATTCTACTTCGCATTTATTAGATGGTAAATCATGTGTTTCGCATGGATTTGAAGCTAACTCGTTTGTTTCGCATGCTGTTGAAACTAAATCATGTATATCACAAGTATTTGAAGCTAAACCATTTGCTTCGCATGGATTCGAAGATCAGGCCTCTACTTCGCATTGATTAGATGCTAAATCATGTGTTTCGCATGGGTTTGAAGCTAACTCGTTTGTTTCGCCTGTATTTGAAGCCATATCACTTATATTTTCAAGTATGTGAAGCTAAATCATTCCTTTTGCATGGATTTGAAGCTAAGCCATCTACTTCGCGTTGACTTGATGCTTATTCATGTGTTTCGCATGGATTTGAAGCTAACTCGTTTGTTTAGCATGTTGTTGAAGCTAAATCATGTATATCACAAGTATTTGAAGCTATATCATATGTTTCGCATGGATTCGAAGTTATCCCTTCTAATTCGCATTGATTTGAAGCTAAATCATGTGTTCGCATGGATTTGAAGCTAACTCGTTTGCTTCGCATGCTGTTGAAGCTAAATCAAGTGTATCACAAGTATTTGAAGCTAAACCACTTGTTTCGCATGGATTCGAAGATCAGCCTTCTACTTCGCATTGATTAGATGCTAAATCATGTGTTTAGCATGGGTTTGAAGCTAACTCATTTGTTTCGCCTGCATTTGAAGCTATATCACTTATATTCACAAGTATGTGAAGCAAAATCATTCGTTTCGCATGGATTTGAAGCAAAGCCATCAACTTCGCGTTGACTTGATACTAAATCATTTTTTTCGTTTGGACTTGAAGCTAACTCGTTTGTTTAGCATGTTGTGGAAGCAAAATCATGTATATCACAAGTATTTGAAGCTATATCATATGTTTCGCATGGATTCAAAGATAAGCCTTCCACTTCGCATTGATTTGAAGCTAAATCATGTGTTCCGCATGGATTTGAAGCTGACTCGTTTGTTTCGCATGCAGTTGAAGCTAAGTCATGTATATCACAAGTATTTGAATCTAAACCATTTGTTTCGCATGGATTCGAAGATAAGCCTTCCACTTCGCATTCATTTGAAGCTAAATCATGTGTTCCGCATGGATTTGAAGCTAACTCGTTTGTTTCGCATGCAGTTGAAGCTGAATCATGTATATCACAAGTATTTGCGGCTAAACCATTTGTTTCGCATGGATTCGAAGGTAACCCTTCTACTTCGCATTGATTTTAATCTAAATCATGTGTTTCGCATGGATTTGAAGCTAACTCGTTTGTTTCGCATGCAGTTGAAGCTGATTCATGTATATCACAAGTATTTGCGGCTAAACCATTTGTTTCGCATGGATTCGAAGATCAGCATTCTACTTCGCATTTATTAGATGGTAAATCATGCGTTTCGCATGGATTTGAAGCTAACTCGTTTGTTTCGCATTCTGTTGAAGCTAAATCATGTATATCACAAGTATTTGAAGCTAAACCATTTGTTTCGCATGGATTCGAAGATAAGACTTCCACTTCGCATTCATTTGAAGCTAAATCATGTGTTCCGCATGGATTTGAAGCTACCTCGTTTGTTTCGCATGGTGTTTAAGCTAAATCATGTATATCACAAGTATTTGAAGCTAAACCATTTGTTACGCATGGATTCGAAGATCAGCCTTCTTCTTCGCATTGATTTACGGCTAAATCATGTTTTCCGCATGGATTTTAAGCTTAACTCGTTTTTTTCGCATGCAGTTGAAGCTAAGTCATGTATATCACAAGTATTTGAAGCTAAACCATTTGTTTCGCATGGATTCGAAGATAAGCCTTCCACTTCGCATTCATTTGAAGCTAAATCATGTGTTCCGCATGGATTTGAAGCTAACTCGTTTGTTTCGCATGCAGTTGAAGCTGAATCATGTATATCACAAGTATTTGCGGCTAAACCATTTGTTTCGCATGGATTCGAAGATCAGCCTTCTACTTCGCATTGATTTTAATCTAAATCATGTGTTTCGCATGGATTTGAAGCTAACTCGTTTGTTTCGCATGCTGTTGAAGCTAAATCATGTATATCACAAGTATTTGAAGCTAAACCATTTGTTACGCATGGATTCGAAGATCATCCTTCTACTTCGCATTGATTTACGGCTAAATCATGTTTTCCGCATGGATTTTAAGCTTAGCCCGTTTTTTTCGCATGCAGTTGAAGCTAAGTCATGTATATCACAAGTATTTGAAGCTAAACCATTTGTTTCGCATGGATTCGAAGATAAGCCTTCCACTTCGCATTCATTTGAAGCTAAATCATGTGTTCCGCATGGATTTGAAGCTAACTGGTTTGTTTCGCATGCAGTTGAAGCTGAATCATGTATATCACATGTATTTGCGGCTAAACCATTTGTTTCGCATGGATTCGAAGGTAACCCTTCTACTTCGCATTGATTTTAATCTAAATCATGTGTTTCGCATGGATTTGAAGCTAACTCGTTTGTTTCGCATGCTGTTGAAGCTAAATCATGAATATCACAAGTAATTGAAGTTATATCATATGTTTCGCATAGATTCAAAGATAACCCTTCTAATTCGCATTGATTTGAAGCTAAATCATGTGTTTCGCATGGATTTGGAGCCAACTCGTTTGTTTAGCATGCAGTTGAAGCTGAATCATGTATATCACAAGTATTTGCGGCTAAACCATTTGTTTCGCATGGATTCGAAGGTAACCCTTCTACTTCGCATTGATTTTAATCTAAATCATGTGTTTCGCATGGGTTTGAAGCTAACTCGTTTGTTTCGCCTGCATTTGAAGCCATATCACTTATATTTTCAAGTATGTGAAGCTAAATCATTCGTTTTGCATGGATTTGAAGCTAAGCCATCAACTTCGCGTTGACTTGATGCTTATTCATGTGTTTCGCATGGATTTGAAGCTAACTCGTTTGTTTCGCATGCAGTTGAAGCTGAATCATGTATATCACAAGTATTTGCGGCTAAACCATTTGTTTCGCATGGATTCGAAGATCAGCATTCTACTTCGCATTTATTAGATGGTAAATCATGTGTTTCGCATGGATTTGAAGCTAACTCGTTTGTTTCGCATTCTGTTGAAGCTAAATCATGCATATCACAAGTATTTGAAGCTAAACCATTTGTTTCGCATGGATTCGAAGATAAGCCTTCCACTTCGCATTCATTTGAAGCTAAATCATGTGTTTCGCATGGATTTGAAGCTAACTCATTTGTTTCGCAGGCAGTTGAAGCTGAATCATGTATATCACAAGTATTTGCGGCTAAACCATTTGTTTCGCATGGATTCGAAGGTAACCCTTCTACTTCGCATTGATTTTAATCTAAATCATGAGTTTCGCATGGATTTTAAGCTTAACTCGTTTTTTTCGCATGCAGTTGAAGCTAAGTCATGTATATCACAAGCATTTGAAGCTAAACCATTTGTTTCGCATGGATTCGAAGATAAGCCTTCCACTTCGCATTCATTTGAAGCTAAATCATGTGTTCCGCATGGATTTGAAGCTAACTCGTTTGTTTCGCATGCAGTTGAAGCTGAATCATGTATATCACATGTATTTGCGGCTAAACCATTTGTTTCGCATGGATTCGAAGGTAACCCTTCTACTTCGCATTGATTTGAAGCTAAATCATGCGTTCCGCATGGATTTGAAGCTAACTCGTTTGTTTCGCATGCAGTTGAAGCTGAATCATGTATATCACAAGTATTTGCGGCTAAACCATTTGTTTCGCATGGATTCGAAGGTAACCCTTCTACTTCGCATTGATTTTAATCTAAATCATGTGTTTCGCATGGATTTGAAGCTAACTCGTTTGTTTCGCATGCTGTTGAAGCTAAATCATGAATATCACAAGTAATTGAAGTTATATCATATGTTTCGCATAGATTCAAAGATAACCCTTCTAATTCGCATTGATTTGAAGCTAAATCATGTGTTTCGCATGGATTTGGAGCCAACTCGTTTGTTTAGCATGCAGTTGAAGCTGAATCATGTATATCACAAGTATTTGCGGCTAAACCATTTGTTTCGCATGGATTCGAAGGTAACCCTTCTACTTCGCATTGATTTTAATCTAAATCATGTGTTTCGCATGGGTTTGAAGCTAACTCGTTTGTTTCGCCTGCATTTGAAGCCATATCACTTATATTTTCAAGTATGTGATGCTAAATCATTCGTTTTGCATGGATTTGAAGCTAAGCCATCAACTTCGCGTTGACTTGATGCTTATTCATGTGTTTCGCATGGATTTGAAGCTAACTCGTTTGTTTCGCAGGCAGTTGAAGCTGAATCATGTATATCAAAAGTATTTGAAGCTAAACTATTCGTTTCGCATGGATTCGAAGATAAGCCTTCCACTTCGCATTGATTTGAAGATAAATCATGTGTTCCGCATGGATTTGAAGCTGACTCGTTTGTTTCGCATGCAGTTGAAGCTAAGTCATGTATATCACAAGTATTTGCGGCTAAACCATTTGTTTCGCATGGATTCGAAGATCAGCCTTCTACTTCGCATTGATTTTAATCTAAATCATGTGTTTCGCATGGATTTGAAGCTAACTCGTTTGTTTCGCATGCTGTTGAAGCTAAATCATGCATATCACAAGTCTTTGAAGCTAAACCATTTGTTTCGCATGGATTCGAAGATAAGCCTGCTACTTCGCATTGATTTGAATCTAAATCATATGTTCGCGTGGATTTGAAGCTACCTCGTTTGTTTCGCATGGTGTTTAAGCTAAATCATGTATATCACAAGTATTTGAAGCTAAACCATTTGTTACGCATGGATTCGAAGATCAGCCTTCTACTTCGCATTGATTTACTGCTAAATCATGTTTTCCGCATGGATTTTAAGCTTAACTCGTTTTTTTCGCATGCAGTTGAAGCTAAGTCATGTATATCACAAGTATTTGAAGCTAAACCATTTGTTTCGCATGGATTCGAAGATAAGACTTCCACTTCGCATTCATTTAAAGCTAAATCATGTGTCCCGCATGGATTTGAAGCTAACTCGTTTGTTTCGCATGCAGTTGAAACTGAATCATGTATATCACAAGTATTTGCGGCTGAACCATTTGTTTCGCATGGATTCGAAGGTAACCCTTCTACTTCGCATTGATTTTAATCTAAATCATGTGTTTCGCATGGATTTGAAGCTAACTCGTTTGTTTCGCATGCTGTTGAAGCTAAATCATGAATATCACAAGTATTTGAAGTTATATCATATGTTTCGCATAGATTCGAAGATAACCCTTCTAATTCGCATTGATTTGAAGCTAAATCATGTGTTTCGCATGGATTTGGAGCTAACTCGTTTGTTTAGCATGCAGTTGAAGCTGAATCATGTATATCAAAAGTATTTGAAGCTAAACCATTTGTTTCGCATGGATTCGAAGATAAGCCTTCCACTTCGCATTCATTTGAAGCTAAATCTTGTGTTTCGCATGGATTTGAAGCTAACTCATTTGTTTCGCAGGCAGTTGAAGCTGAATCATGTATATCACAAGTATTTGCGGCTAAACCATTTGTTTCGCATGGATTCGAAGGTAACCCTTCTACTTCGAATTGATTTTAATCTAAATCATGTGTTTCGCATGGGTTTGAAGCTAACTCGTTTGTTTCGCCTGCATTTGAAGCCATATCACTTATATTTTCAAGTATGTGAAGCTAAATCATTCGTTTTGCATGGATTTGAAGCTAAGCCATCAACTTCGCGTTGACTTGATGCTTATTCATGTGATTCGCATGGATTTGAAGCTAACTCGTTTGTTTCGCAGGCAGTTGAAGCTGAATCATGTATATCAAAAGTATTTGAAGCTAAACTATTCGTTTCGCATGGATTCAAAGATAAGCCTTCCACTTCGCATTGATTTGAAGCTAAATCATGTGTTCCGCATGGATTTGAAGCTGACTCGTTTGTTTCGCATGCAGTTGAAGCTAAGTCATGTATATCACAAGTATTTGAATCTAAACCATTTGTTTCGCATGGATTCGAAGATAAGCCTTCCACTTCGCATTCATTTGAAGCTAAATCATGTGTTCCGCATGGATTTGAAGCTAACTCGTTTGTTTCGCATGCAGTTGAAGCTGAATCATGTATATCACAAGTATTTGCGGCTAAACCATTTGTTTCGCATGGATTCGAAGGTAACCCTTCTACTTCGCATTGATTTTAATCTAAATCATGTGTTTCGCATGGATTTGAAGCTAACTCGTTTGTTTCGCATGCAGTTGAAGCTGAATCATGTATATCACAAGTATTTGCGGCTAAACCATTTGTTTCGCATGGATTCGAAGATCAGCATTCTACTTCGCATTTATTAGATGGTAAATCATGCGTTTCGCATGGATTTGAAGCTAACTCGTTTGTTTCGCATTCTGTTGAAGCTAAATCATGCATATCACAAGTATTTGAAGCTAAACCATTTGTTTCGCATGGATTCGAAGATAAGCCTCCTACTTCGCATTGATTTGAAGCTAAATCATGTGTTCGCATGGATTTGAAGCTACCTCGTTTGTTTCGCATGGTGTTTAAGCTAAATCATGTATATCACAAGTATTTGAAGCTAAACCATTTGTTACGCATGGATTCGAAGATCAGCCTTCTACTTCGCATTGATTTACGGCTAAATCATGTTTTCCGCATGGATTTTAAGCTTAACTCGTTTTTTTCGCATGCAGTTGAAGCTAAGTCACGTATATCACAAGTATTTGAAGCTAAACCATTTGTTTCGCATGGATTCGAAGATTAGCCTTCCACTTCGCATTCATTTGAAGCTAAATCATGTGTTCCGCATGGATTTGAAGCTAACTCGTTTGTTTCGCATGCAGTTGAAGCTGAATCATGTATATCACAAGTATTTGCGGCTAAACCATTTGTTTCGCATGGATTCGAAGATCAGCCTTCTACTTCGCATTGATTTTAATCTAAATCATGTGTTTCGCATGGATTTGAAGCTAACTCGTTTGTTTCGCATGCTGTTGAAGCTAAATCATGTATATCACAAGTATTTGAAGCTAAACCATTTGTTACGCATGGATTCGAAGATCATCCTTCTACTTCGCATTGATTTACGGCTAAATCATGTTTTCCGCATGGATTTTAAGCTTAACTCGTTTTTTTCGCATGCAGTTGAAGCTAAGTCATGTATATCACAAGTATTTGAAGCTAAACCATTTGTTTCGCATGGATTCGAAGATAAGCCTTCCACTTCGCATTCATTTGAAGCTAAATCATGTGTTCCGCATGGATTTGAAGCTAACTGGTTTGTTTCGCATGCAGTTGAAGCTGAATCATGTATATCACATGTATTTGCGGCTAAACCATTTGTTTCGCATGGATTCGAAGGTAACCCTTCTACTTCGCATTGATTTGAAGCTAAATCATGCGTTCCGCATGGATTTGAAGCTAACTCGTTTGTTTCGCATGCAGTTGAAGCTGAATCATGTATATCACAAGTATTTGCGGCTAAACCATTTGTTTCGCATGGATTCGAAGGTAACCCTTCTACTTCGCATTGATTTTAATCTAAATCATGTGTTTCGCATGGATTTGAAGCTAACTCGTTTGTTTCGCATGCTGTTGAAGCTAAATCATGAATATCACAAGTAATTGAAGTTATATCATATGTTTCGCATAGATTCAAAGATAACCCTTCTAATTCGCATTGATTTGAAGCTAAATCATGTGTTTCGCATGGATTTGGAGCCAACTCGTTTGTTTAGCATGCAGTTGAAGCTGAATCATGTATATCACAAGTATTTGCGGCTAAACCATTTGTTTCGCATGGATTCGAAGGTAACCCTTCTACTTCGCATTGATTTTAATCTAAATCATGTGTTTCGCATGGGTTTGAAGCTAACTCGTTTGTTTCGCCTGCATTTGAAGCCATATCACTTATATTTTCAAGTATGTGAAGCTAAATCATTCGTTTTGCATGGATTTGAAGCTAAGCCATCAACTTCGCGTTGACTTGATGCTTATTCATGTGTTTCGCATGGATTTGAAGCTAACTCGTTTGTTTCGCATGCAGTTGAAGCTGAATCATGTATATCACAAGTATTTGCGGCTAAACCATTTGTTTCGCATGGATTCGAAGGTAACCCTTCTACTTCGCATTGATTTTAATCTAAATCATGTGTTTCGCATGGGTTTGAAGCTAACTCGTTTGTTTCGCCTGCATTTGAAGCCATATCACTTATATTTTCAAGTATGTGAAGCTAAATCATTCGTTTTGCATGGATTTGAAGCTAAGCCATCAACTTCGCGTTGACTTGATGCTTATTCATGTGTTTCGCATGGATTTGAAGCTAACTCGTTTGTTTCGCAGGCAGTTGAAGCTGAATCATGTATATCAAAAGTATTTGAAGCTAAACTATTCGTTTCGCATGGATTCGAAGATAAGCCTTCCACTTCGCATTGATTTGAAGATAAATCATGTGTTCCGCATGGATTTGAAGCTGACTCGTTTGTTTCGCATGCAGTTGAAGCTAAGTCATGTATATCACAAGTATTTGCGGCTAAACCATTTGTTTCGCATGGATTCGAAGATCAGCCTTCTACTTCGCATTGATTTTAATCTAAATCATGTGTTTCGCATGGATTTGAAGCTAACTCGTTTGTTTCGCATGCTGTTGAAGCTAAATCATGCATATCACAAGTATTTGAAGCTAAACCATTTGTTTCGCATGGATTCGAAGATAAGCCTGCTACTTCGCATTGATTTGAATCTAAATCATATGTTCGCGTGGATTTGAAGCTACCTCGTTTGTTTCGCATGGTGTTTAAGCTAAATCATGTATATCACAAGTATTTGAAGCTAAACGATTTGTTACGCATGGATTCGAAGATCAGCCTTCTACTTCGCATTGATTTACTGCTAAATCATGTTTTCCGCATGGATTTTAAGCTTAACTCGTTTTTTTCGCATGCAGTTGAAGCTAAGTCATGTATATCACAAGTATTTGAAGCTAAACCATTTGTTTCGCATGGATTCGAAGATAAGCCTTCCACTTCGCATTCATTTGAAGCTAAATCATGTGTCCCGCATGGATTTGAAGCTAACTCGTTTGTTTCGCATGCAGTTGAAACTGAATCATGTATATCACAAGTATTTGCGGCTGAACCATTTGTTTCGCATGGATTCGAAGGTAACCCTTCTACTTCGCATTGATTTGAAGCTAAATCATGTGTTCCGCATGGATTTGAAGCTAACTCGTTTGTTTCGCATGCAGTTGAAGCTGAATCATGTATATCACAAGTATTTGCGGCTAAACCATTTGTTTCGCATGGATTCGAAGGTAACCCTTCTACTTCGCATTGATTTTAATCTAAATCATGTGTTTCGCATGGATTTGAAGCTAACTCGTTTGTTTCGCATGCTGTTGAAGCTAAATCATGAATATCACAAGTAATTGAAGTTATATCATATGTTTCGCATAGATTCAAAGATAACCCTTCTAATTCGCATTGATTTACTGCTAAATCATGTTTTCCGCATGGATTTTAAGCTTAACTCGTTTTTTTCGCATGCAGTTGAAGCTAAGTCATGTATATCACAAGTATTTGAAGCTAAACCATTTGTTTCGCATGGATTCGAAGATAAGCCTTCCACTTCGCATTCATTTGAAGCTAAATCATGTGTTCCGCATGGATTTGAAGCTAACTCGTTTGTTTCGCATGCAGTTGAAGCTGAATCATGTATATCACATGTATTTGCGGCTAAACCATTTGTTTCGCATGGATTCGAAGGTAACCCTTCTACTTCGCATTGATTTTAATCTAAATCATGTGTTTCGCATGGGTTTGAAGCTAACTCGTTTGTTTCGCCTGCATTTGAAGCCATATCACTTATATTTTCAAGTATGTGAAGCTAAATCATTCGTTTTGCATGGATTTGAAGCTAAGCCATCAACTTCGCGTTGACTTGATGCTTATTCATGTGTTTCGCATGGATTTGAAGCTAACTCGTTTGTTTCGCATGCAGTTGAAGCTGAATCATGTATATCACAAGTATTTGCGGCTAAACCATTTGTTTCGCATGGATTCGAAGATCAGCATTCTACTTCGCATTTATTAGATGGTAAATCATGCGTTTCGCATGGATTTGAAGCTAACTCGTTTGTTTCGCATTCTGTTGAAGCTAAATCATGCATATCACAAGTATTTGAAGCTAAACCATTTGTTTCGCATGGATTCGAAGATAAGCCTTCCACTTCGCATTCATTTGAAGCTAAATCATGTGTTTCGCATGGATTTGAAGCTAACTCATTTGTTTCGCAGGCAGTTGAAGCTGAATCATGTATATCACAAGTATTTGCGGCTAAACCATTTGTTTCGCATGGATTCGAAGGTAACCCTTCTACTTCGCATTGATTTTAATCTAAATCATGAGTTTCGCATGGATTTTAAGCTTAACTCGTTTTTTTCGCATGCAGTTGAAGCTAAGTCATGTATATCACAAGCATTTGAAGCTAAACCATTTGTTTCGCATGGATTCGAAGATAAGCCTTCCACTTCGCATTCATTTGAAGCTAAATCATGTGTTCCGCATGGATTTGAAGCTAACTCGTTTGTTTCGCATGCAGTTGAAGCTGAATCATGTATATCACATGTATTTGCGGCTAAACCATTTGTTTCGCATGGATTCGAAGGTAACCCTTCTACTTCGCATTGATTTGAAGCTAAATCATGCGTTCCGCATGGATTTGAAGCTAACTCGTTTGTTTCGCATGCAGTTGAAGCTGAATCATGTATATCACAAGTATTTGCGGCTAAACCATTTGTTTCGCATGGATTCGAAGGTAACCCTTCTACTTCGCATTGATTTTAATCTAAATCATGTGTTTCGCATGGATTTGAAGCTAACTCGTTTGTTTCACATGCTGTTGAAGCTAAATCATGAATATCACAAGTAATTGAAGTTATATCATATGTTTCGCATAGATTCAAAGATAACCCTTCTAATTCGCATTGATTTGAAGCTAAATCATGTGTTTCGCATGGATTTGGAGCCAACTCGTTTGTTTAGCATGCAGTTGAAGCTGAATCATGTATATCACAAGTATTTGCGGCTAAACCATTTGTTTCGCATGGATTCGAAGGTAACCCTTCTACTTCGCATTGATTTTAATCTAAATCATGTGTTTCGCATGGGTTTGAAGCTAACTCGTTTGTTTCGCCTGCATTTGAAGCCATATCACTTATATTTTCAAGTATGTGATGCTAAATCATTCGTTTTGCATGGATTTGAAGCTAAGCCATCAACTTCGCGTTGACTTGATGCTTATTCATGTGTTTCGTATGGATTTGAAGCTAACTCGTTTGTTTCGCAGGCAGTTGAAGCTGAATCATGTATATCAAAAGTATTTGAAGCTAAACTATTCGTTTCGCATGGATTCGAAGATAAGCCTTCCACTTCGCATTGATTTGAAGATAAATCATGTGTTCCGCATGGATTTGAAGCTGACTCGTTTGTTTCGCATGCAGTTGAAGCTAAGTCATGTATATCACAAGTATTTGCGGCTAAACCATTTGTTTCGCATGGATTCGAAGATCAGCCTTCTACTTCGCATTGATTTTAATCTAAATCATGTGTTTCGCATGGATTTGAAGCTAACTCGTTTGTTTCGCATGCTGTTGAAGCTAAATCATGCATATCACAAGTATTTGAAGCTAAACCATTTGTTTCGCATGGATTCGAAGATAAGCCTGCTACTTCGCATTGATTTGAATCTAAATCATATGTTCGCATGGATTTGAAGCTACCTCGTTTGTTTCGCATGGTGTTTAAGCTAAATCATGTATATCACAAGTATTTGAAGCTAAACCATTTGTTACGCATGGATTCGAAGATCAGCCTTCTACTTCGCATTGATTTACTGCTAAATCATGTTTTCCGCATGGATTTTAAGCTTAACTCGTTTTTTTCGCATGCAGTTGAAGCTAAGTCATGTATATCACAAGTATTTGAAGCTAAACCATTTGTTTCGCATGGATTCGAAGATAAGCCTTCCACTTCGCATTCATTTGAAGCTAAATCATGTGTTCCGCATGGATTTGAAGCTAACTCGTTTGTTTCGCATGCAGTTGAAACTGAATCATGTATATCACAAGTATTTGCGGCTGAACCATTTGTTTCGCATGGATTTGAAGCTAACTCGTTTGTTTCGCATGCAGTTGAAGCTGAATCATGTATATCACAAGTATTTGCGGCTAAACCATTTGTTTCGCATGGATTCGAAGATCAGCCTTCTACTTCGCATTGATTTTAATCTAAATCATGTGTTTCGCATGGATTTGAAGCTAACTCGTTTGTTTCGCATGCTGTTGAAGCTAAATCATGTATATCACAAGTATTTGAAGCTAAACCATTTGTTACGCATGGATTCGAAGATCAGCCTTCTACTTCGCATTGATTTACGGCTAAATCATGTTTTCCGCATGGATTTTAAGCTTAACTCGTTTTTTTCGCATGCAGTTGAAGCTAAGTCATGTATATCACAAGTATTTGAAGCTAAACCATTTGTTTCGCATGGATTCGAAGATAAGCCTTCCACTTCGCATTCATTTGAAGCTAAATCATGTGTTCCGCATGGATTTGAAGCTAACTCGTTTGTTTCGCATGCAGTTGAAGCTGAATCATGTATATCACATGTATTTGCGGCTAAACCATTTGTTTCGCATGGATTCGAAGGTAACCCTTCTACTTCGCATTGATTTGAAGCTAAATCATGTGTTCCGCATGGATTTGAAGCTAACTCGTTTGTTTCGCATGCAGTTGAAGCTGAATCATGTATATTACAAGTATTTGCGGCTAAACCATTTGTTTCGCATGGATTCGAAGGCAACCCTTCTACTTCGCATTGATTTTAATCTAAATCATGTGTTTCGCATGGATTTGAAGCTAACTCGTTTGTTTCGCGTGCTGTTGAAGCTAAATCATGAATATCACAAGTATTTGAAGTTATATCATATGTTTCGCATAGATTCAAAGATAACCCTTCTAATTCGCATTGATTTGAAGCTAAATAATGTGTTTCGCATGGACTTGGAGCCAACTCGTTTGTTTAGCATGCAGTTGAAGCTGAATCATGTATATCACATGTATTTGCGGCTAAACCATTTGTTTCGCATGGATTCGAAGGTAACCCTTCTACTTCGCATTGATTTGAAGCTAAATCATGTGTTCCGCATGGATTTGAAGCTAACTCGTTTGTTTCGCATGCAGTTGAAGCTGAATCATGTATATCACAAGTATTTGCGGCTAAACCATTTGTTTCGCATGGATTCGAAGGTAACCCTTCTACTTCGCATTGATTTTAATCTAAATCATGTGTTTCGCATGGATTTGAAGCTAACTCGTTTGTTTCGCATGCTGTTGAAGCTAAATCATGAATATCACAAGTATTTGAAGTTATATCATATGTTTCGCATAGATTCAAAGATAACCCTTCTAATTCGCATTGATTTGAAGCTAAATCATGTGTTTCGCATGGATTTGGAGCCAACTCGTTTGTTTAGCATGCTGTTGAAGCTAAATCATGTATATCACAAGTATTTGAAGCTAAACCATTTGTTACGCATGGATTCGAAGATCAGCCTTCTACTTCGCATTGATTTACGGCTAAATCATGTTTTCCACATGGATTTTAAGCTTAACTCGTTTTTTTCGCATGCAGTTGAAGCTAAGTCATGTATATCACAAGTATTTGAAGCTAAACCATTTGTTTCGCATGGATTCGAAGATAAGCCATCAACTTCGCGTTGACTTGATGCTTATTCATGTGTTTCGCATGGATTTGAAGCTAACTCGTTTGTTTCGCAGGCAGTTGAAGCTGAATCATGTATATCAAAAGTATTTGAAGCTAAACTATTCGTTTCGCATGGATTCGAAGATAAGCCTTCCACTTCGCATTGATTTGAAGATAAATCATGTGTTCCGCATGGATTTGAAGCTGACTCGTTTGTTTCGCATGCAGTTGAAGCTAAGTCATGTATATCACAAGTATTTGAAGCTAAACCATTTGTTTCGCATGGATTCGAAGATAAGCCTTCCACTTCGCATTCATTTGAAGCTAAATCATGTGTTCCGCATGGATTTGAAGCTAACTCGTTTGTTTCGCATGCAGTTGAAACTGAATCATGTATATCACAAGTATTTGCGGCTAAACCATTTGTTTCGCATGGATTCGAAGGTAACCCTTCTACTTCGCATTGATTTGAAGCTAAATCATGTGTTCCGCATGGATTTGAAGCTAACTCGTTTGTTTCGCATGCAGTTGAAGCTGAATCATGTATATCACAAGTATTTGCGGCTAAACCATTTGTTTCGCATGGATTCGAAGGTAACCCTTCTACTTCGCATTGATTTTAATCTAAATCATGTGTTTCGCATGGATTTGAAGCTAACTCGTTTGTTTCGCATGCTGTTGAAGCTAAATCATGAATATCACAAGTATTTGAAGTTATATCATATGTTTCGCATAGATTCAAAGATAACCCTTCTAATTCGCATTGATTTGAAGCTAAATCATGTGTTTCGCATGGATTTGGAGCCAACTCGTTTGTTTAGCATGCAGTTGAAGCTGAATCATGTATATCAAAAGTATTTGAAGCTAAACCATTTGTTTCGCATGGATTCGAAGATAAGCCTTCCACTTCGCATTCATTTGAAGCTAAATCATGTGTTTCGCATGGATTTGAAGCTAACTCATTTGTTTCGCAGGCAGTTGAAGCTGAATCATGTATATCACAAGTATTTGCGGCTAAACCATTTGTTTCGCATGGATTCGAAGGTAACCCTTCTACTTCGCATTGATTTTAATCTAAATCATGTGTTTCGCATGGGTTTGAAGCTAACTCGTTTGTTTCGCCTGCATTTGAAGCCATATCACTTATATTTTCAAGTATGTGAAGCTAAATCATTCGTTTTGCATGGATTTGAAGCTAAGCCATCAACTTCGCGTTGACTTGATGCTTATTCATGTGTTTCGCATGGATTTGAAGCTTACTCGTTTGTTTCGCATGCAGTTGAAGCTGAATCATGTATATCACAAGTATTTGCGGCTAAACCATTTGTTTCGCATAGATTCGAAGATCAGCATTCTACTTCGCATTTATTAGATGGTAAATCATGCGTTTCGCATGGATTTGAAGCTAACTCGTTTGTTTCGCATTCTGTTGAAGCTAAATCATGCATATCACAAGTATTTGAAGCTAAACCATTTGTTTCGCATGGATTCGAAGATAAGCCTCCTACTTCGCATTGATTTGAAGCTAAATCATGTGTTCGCATGGATTTGAAGCTACCTCGTTTGTTTCGCATGGTGTTTAAGCTAAATCATGTATATCACAAGTATTTGAAGCTAAACCATTTGTTACGCATGGATTCGAAGATCAGCCTTCTACTTCGCATTGATTTACGGCTAAATCATGTTTTCCGCATGGATTTTAAGCTTAACTCGTTTTTTTCGCATGCAGTTGAAGCTAAGTCATGTATATCACAAGTATTTGAAGCTAAACCATTTGTTTCGCATGGATTCGAAGATAAGCCTTCCACTTCGCATTCATTTGAAGCTAAATCATGTGTTCCGCATGGATTTGAAGCTAACTCGTTTGTTTCGCATGCAGTTGAAGCTGAATCATGTATATCACATGTATTTGCGGCTAAACCATTTGTTTCGCATGGATTCGAAGGTAACCCTTCTACTTCGCATTGATTTGAAGCTAAATCATGTGTTCCGCATGGATTTGAAGCTAACTCGTTTGTTTCGCATGCAGTTGAAGCTGAATCATGTATATCACAAGTATTTGCGGCTAAACCATTTGTTTCGCATGGATTCGAAGGTAACCCTTCTACTTCGCATTGATTTTAATCTAAATCATGTGTTTCGCATGGATTTGAAGCTAACTCGTTTGTTTCGCATGCTGTTGAAGCTAAATCATGAATATCACAAGTATTTGAAGTTATATCATATGTTTCGCATAGATTCAAAGATAACCCTTCTAATTCGCATTGATTTGAAGCTACATCATGTGTTTCGCATGGATTTGGAGCCAACTCGTTTGTTTAGCATGCAGTTGAAGCTGAATCATGTATATCACAAGTATTTGCGGCTAAACCATTTGTTTCGCATGGATTCGAAGGTAACCCTTCTACTTCGCATTGATTTTAATCTAAATCATGTGTTTCGCATGGGTTTGAAGCTAACTCGTTTGTTTCGCCTGCATTTAAAGCCATATCACTTATATTTTCAAGTATGTGAAGCTAAATCATTCGTTTTGCATGGATTTGAAGCTAAGCCATCAACTTCGCGTTGACTTGATGCTTATTCATGTGTTTCGCATGGATTTGAAGCTAACTCGTTTGTTTCGCAGGCAGTTGAAGCTGAATCATGTATATCAAAAGTATTTGAAGCTAAACTATTCGTTTCGCATGGATTCGAAGATAAGCCTTCCACTTCGCATTGATTTTAATCTAAATCATGTGTTTCGCATGGATTTGAAGCTAACTCGTTTGTTTCGCATGCTGTTGAAGCTAAATCATGAATATCACAAGTATTTGAAGTTATATCATATGTTTCGCATAGATTCAAAGATAACCCTTCTAATTCGCATTGATTTGAAGCTACATCATGTGTTTCGCATGGATTTGGAGCCAACTCGTTTGTTTAGCATGCAGTTGAAGCTGAATCATGTATATCACATGTATTTGCGGCTAAACCATTTGTTTCGCATGGATTCGAAGGTAACTCTTATACTTCGCATTGATTTGAAGCTAAATCATGTGTTCCGCATGGATTTGAAGCTAACTCGTTTGTTTCGCATGCAGTTGAAACTGAATCATGTATATCACAAGTATTTGAAGCTAAACCATTTGTTTCGCATGGATTCGAAGATAAGCCTTCCACTTCGCATTCATTTGAAGCTAAATCATGTGTTCCGCATGGATTTGAAGCTAACTCGTTTGTTTCGCATGCAGTTGAAGCTGAATCATGTATATCACAAGTATTTGCGGCTAAACCATTTGTTTCGCATGGATTCGAAGATCAGCCTTCTACTTCGCATTGATTTTAATCTAAATCATGTGTTTCGCATGGATTTGAAGCTAACTCGTTTGTTTCGCATGCTGTTGAAGCTAAATCATGCATATCACAAGTATTTGAAGCTAAACCATTTGTTTCGCATGGATTCGAAGATAAGCCTGCTACTTCGCATTGATTTGAAGCTAAATCATATGTTCGCATGGATTTGAAGCTACCTCGTTTGTTTCGCATGGTGTTTAAGCTAAATCATGTATATCACAAGTATTTGAAGCTAAACCATTTGTTACGCATGGATTCGAAGATCAGCCTTCTACTTCGCATTGATTTACTGCTAAATCATGTTTTCCGCATGGATTTTAAGCTTAACTCGTTTTTTTCGCATGCAGTTGAAGCTAAGTCATGTATATCACAAGTATTTGAAGCTAAACCATTTGTTTCGCATGGATTCGAAGATAAGCCTTCTACTTCGCATTGATTTACGGCTAAATCATGTTTTCCGCATGGATTTTAAGCTTAACTCGTTTTTTTCGCATGCAGTTGAAGCTAAGTCATGTATATCACAAGTATTTGAAGCTAAACCATTTGTTTCGCATGGATTCGAAGATAAGCCTTCCACTTCGCATTCATTTGAAGCTAAATCATGTGTTCCGCATGGATTTGAAGCTAACTCGTTTGTTTCGCATGCAGTTGAAGCTGAATCATGTATATCACAAGTATTTGCGGCTAAACCATTTGTTTCGCATGGATTCGAAGATCAGCCTTCTACTTCGCATTGTTTTTAATCTAAATCATGTGTTTCGCATGGATTTGAAGCTAACTCGTTTGTTTCGCATGCTGTTGAAGCTAAATCATGTATATCACAAGTATTTGAAGCTAAACAATTTGTTACGCATGGATTCGAAGATCAGCCTTCTACTTCGCATTGATTTACGGCTAAATCATGTTTTCCGCATGGATTTTAAGCTTAACTCGTTTTTTTCGCATGCAGTTGAAGCTGAATCATGTATATCACAAGTATTTGCGGCTAAACCATTTGTTTCGCATGGATTCGAAGATCAGCCTTCTACTTCGCATTGATTTTAATCTAAATCATGTGTTTCGCATGGATTTTAAGCTTAACTAGTTTTTTTCGCATGCAGTTGAAGCTAAGTCATGTATATCACAAGTATTTGAAGCTAAACCATTTGTTTCGCATGGATTCGAAGATAAGCCTTCCACTTCGCATTCATTTGAAGCTAAATCATGTGTTCCGCATGGATTTGAAGCTAACTCGTTTGTTTCGCATGCTGTTGAAGGTAAGTCATGTATATCACAAGTATTTGAAGCTAAACCATTTGTTTCGCATGGATTCGAAGATAAGCCTCCATCTTCGCATTGATTTGAAGCTAAATCATGTGTTCGCATGCATTTGAAGCTACCTCGTTTGTTTCGCATGCTGTTGAAGCTAAATCAAGTGTATCACATGTATTTGAAGCCAAACCATTTGCTTCGCATGGATTCGAAGATAAGCCTTCTACTTCGCATTTATTAGATGCTAAATCATGTGTTTTGCATGGGTTTGAAGCTAACTCGTTTGTTTCGCCTGCATTTGAAGCTATATCACTTATATTCACAAGTATGTGAAGCAAAATCATTCGTTTAGCATGGATTCGAAGATAACCCTTCTAATTCGCATTGATTTAAAGCTAAATCATGTGTTTCGCATGGATTTGAAGCTAACTCGTTTTTTTCGCATGCAGTTGAAGCTAAATCATGTATATCACAAGTATTTGCAGCTAAACCATTTGTTTCGCATGGATTCGAAGATAACTCTTCTAATTCGCATTGATTTGAAGCTAAATCATGTGTTTCGCTTGGATTTGAAGCTAACTCGTTTGTTTCGCATGCTGTTGAAGCTAAGTCATGTATATCACAAGTATTTGAAGCTAAACCATTTGTTCCGCATGGATTCGAAGATAAGCATCCTACTTCGCATTGATTTGAAGCTAAATCATGTGTTCGCATGGATTTGAAGCTAACTCGTTTGTTTCGCATGCTGTTGAAGCTAAATCATGTTTATCACAAGTATTTGAAGCTAAACCATTTGTTCCGCATGGATTCGAAGATAACCCTTCCAATACGCATTGATTTGAAGCTAAATCATGTGTTTCGCATGGATTTGAAGCTAACTCGTTTGTTTCGTATACCGTTGAAGCTGAATCATGTATATCACAAGTATTTGAAGCTAAACTATTCGTTTCGCATGGATTCGAAGATAAGCCTTCCACTTCGCATTTATTAGATGCTAAATCATGTGTGTCGCATGGATTTGAAGCTAACTCGTTTGTTTCGCATGCTGTTGAAGATAAATCATGCGTATCACAAGTATTTGAAGCTAAACCATTTGTTTCGCATGGATTCGAAGATAAGCCTCCTACTTCGCATTGATTTTAATCTAAATCATGTGTATCGCATGGATTTGAAGCTAACTCGTTTTTTTCGCATGCTGTTGAAGCTAAATCAAGTATATCACAAGTATTTGAAGATAAACCATTTGTTTCGCATGGATTCGATGATAATCCATCTACTTCGCATTGATTTGAAGCTAAATCATGTGTTTCGCATGAATTTGAATCTAACTCGTTTGTTTCGCATGCTGTTGAAACTAAATTATGTATATCACAAGTATTTGAAGCTATATCATATGTTTCGCATGGATTCGAAGATAATCCATCTACTTCGCATTGATTTGAAGCTAAATCATGTGTTTCGCATGAATTTGAAGCTAACTCGTTTGTTTCGCATGCTGTTGAAGCTAAATCATGTATATCACAAGTATTTGAAGCTATATCATATGTTCCGCATGGATTCGAAGATAACCCTTCTAATTCGCATTGATTTGAAGCTAAATCATGTGTTTCGCATGGATTCGAAGATAACCCTTCTAATTCGCATTGATTTGAAGCTAAATCATGTGTTTCGCATGGATTTGATGCTAACTCGTTTGTTTCGCATGCTGTTGAAGCTAAATCAAGTATATCACAAGTATTTGAAGATAAACCATTTGTTTCGCATGGATTCGATGATAATCCATCTACTTCGCATTGATTTGAAGCTAAATCATGTGTTTCGCATGAATTTGAATCTAACTCGTTTGTTTCGCATGCTGTTGAAACTAAATCATGTATATCACAAGTATTTGAAGCTAAACCATTTGTTCCGCATGTATTCGAAGATAAGCCTTCTACTTCGCATTGATTTTAATCTAAATCATGTGCATCGCATGGATTTGAATCTAACTCGTTTGTTTCGCACGCTGTTGAAGCTAAATCAAGTGTATCACAAGTATTTGAAGCTAAACCATTTGCTTCGCATGGATTCGAAGATCAGCCTTCTACTTCGCATTTATTAGATGCTAAATCATGTGTGTCGCATGGATTTGAAGCTAACTCGTTTGTTTCGCATGCTGTTGAAGCTAAAGCGTGCATATCACAAGTATTTGAAGCTAAACCATTTGTTTCGCATGGATTCGCAGATAAGCCTCCTACTTCGCATTGATTTGAAGCTAAATCATGTGTTCGCATGGATTTGAAGCTACCTCGTTTGTTTCGCATGCTGTTCAAGCTAAATCATGTATATCACAAGTATTTGAAGCTAAACCATTTGTTACGGATGGATTCGAAGATCAGCCTTCTACTTCGCATTGATTTAAGGCTAAATCATGTGTTCCGCATGGATTTTAAGCTAACTCGTTTTATTGCAATGCAGTTGAAGATAAATCATGTATATCACAAGTATTTGAAGCTATATCATATGTTTCGCATGGATTCCAAGATAACCCATCTAATTCGCATTAATTTGAAGCTAAATCATTTGTTTCGCATGGATTTGAAGCTAACTCGTTTGTTTCGCATGCTGTTGGAGCTAAATCATGTATATCACAACTATTTGAAGCTAAACCATTTGTTTCGCATGGATTCGAAGATAACCCTTCTACTTCGCATTGATTTGAAGCTAAATCATGTGTTCCGCATGGATTTGAAGCTAACTCGTTTGTTTCGCATGCAGTTGAAGCTGAATCATGTATATCACAAGTATTTGCGGCTAAACCATTTGTTTCGCATGGATTCGAAGGTAACCCTTCTAATTCGCATTGATTTGAAGCTAAATCATGTGTTTCGTATGGATTTGGAGCCAACTCGTTTGTTTAGCATGCAGTTGAAGCTGAATCATGTATATCAAAAGTATTTGAAGCTAAACCATTTGTTTCGCATGGATTCGAAGATGAGCCTTCCACTTCGCATTCATTTGAAGCTAAATCATGTGTTTCGCATGGATTTGAAGCTAACTCATTTGTTTCGCAGGCAGTTGAAGCTGAATCATGTATATCACAAGTATTTGCGGCTAAACCATTTGTTTCGCATGGATTCGAAGGTAACCCTTCTACTTCGCATTGATTTTAATCTAAATCATGTGTTTCGCATGGGTTTGAAGCTAACTCGTTTGTTTCGCCTGCATTTGAAGCCATATCACTTATATTTTCAAGTATGTGAAGCTAAATCATTCGTTTTGCATGGATTTGAAGCTAAGCCATCAACTTCGCGTTGACTTGATGCTTATTCATGTGTTTCGCATGGATTTGAAGCTAACTCGTTTGTTTCGCATGCAGTTGAAGCTGAATCATGTATATCACAAGTATTTGCGGCTAAACCATTTGTTTCGCATGGATTCGAAGATCAGCATTCTACTTCGCATTTATTAGATGGTAAATCATGCGTTTCGCATGGATTTGAAGCTAACTCGTTTGTTTCGCAATTCTGTTGAAGCTAAATCATGCATATCACAAGTATTTGAAGCTAAACCATTTGTTTCGCATGGATTCGAAGATAAGCCTCCTACTTCGCATTGATTTGAAGCTAAATCATGTGTTCGCATGGATTTGAAGCTACCTCGTTTGTTTCGCATGGTGTTTAAGCTAAATCATGTATATCACAAGTATTTGAAGCTAAACCATTTGTTACGCATGGATTCGAAGATCAGCCTTCTACTTCGCATTGATTTACGGCTAAATCATGTTTTCCGCATGGATTTTAAGCTTAACTCGTTTTTTTCGCATGCAGTTGAAGCTAAGTCATGTATATCACAAGTATTTGAAGCTAAACCATTTGTTTCGCATGGATTCGAAGATAAGCCTTCCACTTCGCATTCATTTGAAGCTAAATCATGTGTTCCGCATGGATTTGAAGCTAACTCGTTTGTTTCGCATGCAGTTGAAGCTGAATCATGTATATCACAAGTATTTGCGGCTAAACCATTTGTTTCGCATGGATTCGAAGATCAGCCTTCTACTTCGCATTGATTTTAATCTAAATCATGTGTTTCGCATGGATTTGAAGCTAACTCGTTTGTTTCGCATGCAGTTGAAGCTGAACCATGTATATCACAAGTATTTGAAGCTAAACTATTCGTTTCCCATGGATTCGAAGGTAAGCCTTCCACTTCGCATTGATTTGAAGCTAAATCATGTGTTTCGCATGGATTTGAATCTAACTCGTTTGTTTCGCATGCTGTTGAAGCTAAATCATGTATATCGCAAGTATATGAAGCTAATCCAATTGTGTCGCATGGATTCGAACATAAGCCTTCTACTTCGCATTGATTTGAAGCTAAATCATGTGTTTCGCATGGATTTGAATCTAACTCGTTTGTTTCGCATGCTGTTGAAGCTAAATCGTGTATATCACAAGTATTTGAAGCTATATCATTTGTTTCGCATGGATTCGAAGATAAGCCTCCTACTTCGCATTGATTTGAAGCTAAATCATGTGTTTCGCATGGATTTTAAGCTTAACTAGTTTTTTTCGCATGCAGTTGAAGCTAAGTCATGTATATCACAAGTATTTGAAGCTAAACCATTTGTTTCGCATGGATTCGAAGATAAGCCTTCCACTTCGCATTCATTTGAAGCTAAATCATGTGTTCCGCATGGATTTGAAGCTAACTCGTTTGTTTCGCATGCAGTTGAAGCTGAATCATATATATCACATGTATTTGCGGCTAAACCATTTGTTTCGCATGGATTCGAAGGTAACCCTTCTACTTCGCATTGATTTGAAGCTAAATCATGTGTTCCGCATGGATTTGAAGCTAACTCGTTTGTTTCGCATGCAGCTGAAGCTGAATCATGTATATCACAAGTATTTGCGGCTAAACCATTTGTTTCGCATGGATTCGAAGGTAACCCTTCTACTTCGCATTGATTTTAATCTAAATCATGTGTTTCGCATGGATTTGAAGCTAACTCGTTTGTTTCGCATGCTGTTGAAGCTAAATCATGAATATCACAAGTATTTGAAGTTATATCATATGTTTCGCATAGATTCAAAGATAACCCTTCTAATTCGCATTGATTTGAAGCTAAATCATGTGTTTCGCATGGATTTGGAGCCAACTCGTTTGTTTAGCATGCAGTTGAAGCTGAATCATGTATATCACAAGTATTTGCGGCTAAACCATTTGTTTCGCATGGATTCGAAGGTAACCCTTCTACTTCGCATTGATTTTAATCTAAATCATGTGTTTCGCATGGGTTTGAAGCTAACTCGTTTGTTTCGCCTGCATTTAAAGCCATATCACTTATATTTTCAAGTATGTGAAGCTAAATCATTCGTTTTGCATGGATTTGAAGCTAAGCCATCAACTTCGCGTTGACTTGATGCTTATTCATGTGTTTCGCATGGATTTGAAGCTAACTCGTTTGTTTCGCAGGCAGTTGAAGCTGAATCATGTATATCAAAAGTATTTGAAGCTAAACTATTCGTTTCGCATGGATTCGAAGATAAGCCATCCACTTCGCATTGATTTGAAGATAAATCATGTGTTCCGCATGGATTTGAAGCTGACTCGTTTGTTTCGCATGCAGTTGAAGCTAAGTCATGTATATCACAAGTATTTGAAGCTAAACCATTTGTTTCGCATGGATTCGAAGATAAGCCTGCTACTTCGCATTGATTTGAAGCTAAATCATATGTTCGCATGGATTTGAAGCTACCTCGTTTGTTTCGCATGGTGTTTAAGCTAAATCATGTATATCACAAGTATTTGAAGCTAAACCATTTGTTACGCATGGATTCGAAGATCAGCCTTCTACTTCGCATTGATTTAGGGCTAAATCATGTTTTCCTCATGGATTTTAAGCTTAACTCGTTTTTTTCGCATGCAGTTGAAGCTAAGTCATGTATATCACAAGTATTTGAAGCTAAACCATTTGTTTCGCATGGATTCGAAGATAAGCCTTCCACTTCGCATTCATTTGAAGCTAAATCATGTGTTCCGCATGGATTTGAAGCTAACTCGTTTGTTTCGCATGCAGTTGAAGCTGAATCATGTATATCACAAGTATTTGCGGCTAAACCATTTGTTTCGCATGGATTCGAAGATCAGCCTTCTACTTCGCATTGATTTTAATCTAAATCATGTGTTTCGCATGGATTTGAAGCTAACTCGTTTGTTTCGCATGCTGTTGAAGCTAAATCATGTATATCACAAGTATTTGAAGCTAAACCATTTGTTTCGCATGGATTCGAAGATAAGCCCTCCACTTCGCATTCATTTGAAGCTAAATCATGTGTTCCGCATGGATTTGAAGCTAACTCGTTTGTTTCGCATGCAGTTGAAGCTGAATCATGTATATCACATGTATTTGCGGCTACACCATTTGTTTCGCATGGATTCGAAGATAAGCCTTCTACTTCGCATTGATTTTAATCTAAATCATGTGTATCGCATGGATTTGATGCTAACTCGTTTGTTTCGCATGCAGTTGAAGCTGAATCATGTATATCACAAGTATTTGCGGCTAAACCATTTGTTTCGCATGGATTCGAAGATCAGCCTTCTACTTCGCATTGATTTTAATCTAAATCATGTGTTTCGCATGGATTTGAAGCTAACTCGTTTGTTTCGCATGCTGTTGAAGCTAAATCATGCATATCACAAGTATTTGAAGCTAAACCATTTGTTTCGCATGGATTCGAAGATAAGCCTCCTACTTCGCATTGATTTGAAGCTAAATCATGTGTTCGCATGGATTTGAAGCTACCTCGTTTGTTTCGCATGGTGTTTAAGCTAAATAATGTATATCACAAGTATTTGAAGCTAAACCATTTGTTACGCATGGATTCGAAGATCAGCCTTCTACTTCGCATTGATTTACTGCTAAATCATGTTTTCCGCATGGATTTTAAGCTTAACTCGTTTTTTTCGCATGCAGTTGAAGCTAAGTCATGTATATCACAAGTATTTGAAGCTAAACCATTTGTTTCGCATGGATTCGAAGATAAGCCTTCCACTTCGCATTCATTTGAAGCTAAATCATGTGTTCCGCATGGATTTGAAGCTAACTCGTTTGTTTCGCATGCAGTTGAAGCTGAATCATGTATATCACAAGTATTTGCGGCTAAACCATTTGTTTCGCATGGATTCGAAGATCAGCATTCTACTTCGCATTTATTAGATGGTAAATCATGCGTTTCGCATGGATTTGAAGCTAACTCGTTTGTTTCGCATTCTGTTGAAGCTAAATCATGCATATCACAAGTATTTGAAGCTAAACCATTTGTTTCGCATGGATTCGAAGATAAGCCTCCTACTTCGCATTGATTTGAAGCTAAATCATGTGTTCGCATGGATTTGAAGCTACCTCGTTTGTTTCGCATGCTGTTGAAGCTAAATCATGAATATCACAAGTATTTGAAGTTATATCATATGTTTCGCATAGATTCAATGATAACCCTTCTAATTCGCATTGATTTGAAGCTAAATCATGTGTTTCGCATGGATTTGGAGCCAACTCGTTTGTTTAGCATGCAGTTGAAGCTGAATCATGTATATCAAAAGTATTTGAAGCTAAACCATTTGTTTCGCATGGATTCGAAGATAAGCCTTCCACTTCGCATTCATTTGAAGCTAAATCATGTGTTTCGCATGGATTTGAAGCTAACTCATTTGTTTCGCAGGCAGTTGAAGCTGAATCATGTATATCACAAGTATTTGCGGCTAAACCATTTGTTTCGCATGGATTCGAAGGTAACCCTTCTACTTCGCATTGATTTTAATCTAAATCATGTGTTTCGCATGGGTTTGAAGCTAACTCGTTTGTTTCGCCTGCATTTGAAGCCATATCACTTATATTTTCAAGTATGTGAAGCTAAATCATTCGTTTTGCATGGATTTGAAGCTAAGCCATCAACTTCGCGTTGACTTGATGCTTATTCATGTGTTTCGCATGGATTTGAAGCTAACTCGTTTGTTTCGCAGGCAGTTGAAGCTGAATCATGTATATCAAAAGTATTTGAAGCTAAACTATTCGTTTCGCATGGATTCGAAGATAAGCCTCCTACTTCGCATTGATTTGAAGCTAAATCATGTGTTCGCATGGATTTGAAGCTAACTCGTTTCTTTCGCATGCTGTTGAAGCTAAATCATGTATGTCACAAGTATTTGAAGCTATATCATATGTTTCGCATGGATTCGAAGATAACCCTTCTACTTCGCATTGATTTGAAGCTAAATCATGTGTTTCGTGTGGATTTGAATCTAACTCGTTTGTTTCGCATGCAGTTGAAGTTAAATCATGTATATCTCAAGTATTTGCAGCTAAACCATTTGTTTCGCATGGATTCGATGATAATCCATCTACTTCGCATTGATTTGGAGCTAAATCATGTGTTCGCATGGATTTGAAGCTAACTCGTTTGTTTTGCATGCTGTTGAAGCTAGATCATGTATATCACAAGTATTTGAAGCTATATCATATGTTTCGCATGGATTCGAAGATAAGCCTCCTACTTCGCATTGATTTGAAGCTAAATCATGTGTTCGCATGGATGTGAAGCTAACTCGTTTGTTTCGCATGCTGTTGAAGCTAAATGATGTATATCACAAGTATTTGAAGCTATAACATATGTTTCGCATGGATTCGAAGATAACCCTTCTAATTCGCATTGATTTGAAGCTAAATCATGTGTTCCGCATGGATTTGAAGCTAACTCGTTTGTTTCGCACGCTGTTGAAGGTAAGTCATGTATATCACAAGTATTTGAAGCTAAACCATTTGTTTCGCATGGATTCGAAGATAAGCCTCCATCTTCGCATTGATTTGAAGCTAAATCATGTGTTCGCATGCATTTGAAGCTACCTCGTTTGTTTCGCATGCTGTTGAAGCTAAATCAAGTGTATCACATGTATTTGAAGCCAAACCATTTGCTTCGCATGGATTCGAAGATAAGCCTTCTACTTCGCATTTATTAGATGCTAAATCATGTGTTTCGCATGGGTTTGAAGCTAACTCGTTTGTTTCGCCTGCATTTGAAGCTATATCACTTATATTCACAAGTGTGTGATGCAAAATCATTCGTTTAGCATGGATTTGAAGCTAAGCCATCAACTTCGCGTTGACTTGATGCTTATTCATGTGTTTCGCATGGATTTGAAGCTAACTCGTTTGTTTCGCATGCAGTTGAAGCTGAATCATGTATATCACAAGTATTTGCGGCTAAACCATTTGTTTCGCATGGATTCGAAGATCAGCATTCTACTTCGCATTTATTAGATGGTAAATCATGTGTTTTGCATGGGTTTGAAGCTAACTCGTTTGTTTCGCCTGCATTTGAAGCTATATCACTTATATTCACAAGTATGTGAAGCAAAATCATTCGTTTAGCATGGATTCGAAGATAACCCTTCTAATTCGCATTGATTTAAAGCTAAATCATGTGTTTCGCATGGATTTGAAGCTAACTCGTTTTTTTTCGCATGAAGTTGAAGCTAAATCATGTATATCACAAGTATTTGCAGCTAAACCATTTGTTTCGCATGGATTCGAAGATAACTCTTCTAATTCGCATTGATTTGAAGCTAAATCATGTGTTTCGCATGGATTTGAAGCTAACTCGTTTGTTTCGCATGCTGTTGAAGCTAAGTCATGTATATCACAAGTATTTGAAGCTAAACCATTTGTTCCGCATGGATTCGAAGATAAGCCTCCTACTTCGCATTGATTTGAAGCTAAATCATGTGTTCGCATGGATTTGAAGCTAACTCGTTTGTTTCGCATGCTGTTGAAGCTAAATCATGTTTATCACAAGTATTTGAAGCTAAACCATTTGTTCCGCATGGATTCGAAGATAACCCTTCTAATTCGCATTGATTTGAAGCTAAATCATGTGTTTCGCATGGATTTGATGCTAACTCGTTTGTTTCGCATGCTGTTGAAGCTAAATCATGTATATCACAAGTATTTGCAGCTAAACCATTTGTTTCGCATGGATTCGAAGGTAAGCCTCCTACTTCGCATTGATTTGAAGCTAAATCATGTGTTTGCACGGATTTGAAGCTAACTCGTTTGTTTCGCATGCTGTTGAACCTGAATCATGTATATCACAAGTATTTGAAGCTATATCATATGTTTCGCATGGATTCGAAGATAAGCCTTCCACTTCGCATCGATTTGAAGCTAAACCATTTGTTTCGCACGGATTCGAAGATAAGCCTTCTACTTCGCATTGATTTTAATCTAATTCATGTGTTTCGCATGGATTTGAAGCTAACTCGTTTGTTTCGCATGCAGTTGAAGCTGAATCATGTATATCAAAAGTATTTGAATCTAAACTATTCGTTTCGCATGGATTCGAAGATAACCCTTCCACTTCGCATTGATTTGAAGCTAAATCATGTGTTTCACATGGATTTGAATTTAACTCGTTTGTTTCGCATGCAGTTGAAGCTAAATCATGCATATCACAAGTATTTGAAGCTAAACCATTTGTTTCGCTTGGATTCGAAGATAAGCCTTCTACTTCTCACTGATTTTAATCTAAATCATGTGTTTCGCATGGATTTGAAGCTAACTCGTTTGTTTTGCATGCTGTTGAAGCTAAATCATGTATATCACAAGTATTTGAAGCTATATCATATGTTTCGCATGGATTCGAAGATAAGCCTCCTACTTCGCATTGATTTGAAGCTAAATCATGTGTTCGCATGGATGTGAAGCTAACTCGTTTGTTTCGCCTGCTGTTGAAGCTAAATGATGTATATCACAAGTATTTGAAGCTATATCATATGTTTCGCATGGATTCAAAGATAACCCTTCTAATTCGCATTGATTTGAAGCTAAATCATGTGTTCCGCATGGATTTGAAGCTAACTCGTTTGTTTCGCATGCTGTTGAAGGTAAGACATGTATATCACAAGTATTTGAAGCTAAACCATTTGTTTCGCATGGATTCGAAGATAAGCCTCCATCTTCGCATTGATTTGAAGCTAAATCATGTGTTCGCATGCATTTGAATCTACCTCGTTTGTTTCGCATGCTGTTGAAGCTAAATCAAGTGTATCACATGTATTTGAAGCCAAACCATTTGCTTCGCATGGATTCGAAGATAAGCCTTCTACTTCGCATTTATTAGATGCTAAATCATGTGTTTCGCATGGGTTTGAAGCTAACTCGTTTGTTTCGCCTGCATTTGAAGCTATATCACTTATATTCACAAGTGTGTGATGCAAAATCATTCGTTTAGCATGGATTTGAAGCTAAGCCATCAACTTCGCGTTGACTTGATGCTAAATCATGTTTTTCGTTTGGACTTGAAGCTAACTCGTTTGTTTCGCATGTTGTTGAAGCTAAATCATGTATTTCACAAGTATTTGAAGCTAAACCATTTGTTTCGCATTTATTCGAATCTAAGCCTTCTACTTCACATTGATTTGAGGCTAAATCATGTGTCTCGCTTGGATTTGAAGCTAACTCGTTTTTTTCGCTAGCAGTTGAAGCTAAATCATGTATATCACAAGTATTTGAAGCTAAACCATTTGATTTCCATGGATTTGAAGCTAAGCTTTCAACTTCGCATTGATTTGAATATAAATCATGTGTTTCGCTTGGATTTGAAGCTAACTCGTTTGTTTCGCATGCTGTTGAAACTAAATCATGTATATCACAAGTATTTGAAGCTATATCATATGTTTCGCTTGGATTCCAAGATAACCCTACTAATTCGCATTGATTTGAAGCTAAATCATGTGTTTCGCATGGATTTGAAGCTAACTCGTTTGTTTCGCATGTTGTTGAAGCTAAATCATGTATATCACAAGTATTTGAAGCTATATCATATGTTTCGCATGGATTCGAAGATAAGCCTCCTACTTCGCATTGATTTGAAGCTAAATCATGTGTTCCATGGATGTGAAGCTAACTCGTTTGTTTCGCCTGCTGTTGAAGCTAAATGATGTATATCACAAGTATTTGAAGCTATATCATATGTTTCGCATGGATTCGAAGATAACCCTTCTAATTCGCATTGATTTGAAGCTAAATCATGTGTTTCGCATGGATTTGAAGCTAACTCGTTTGTTTCGCATGCTATTGAAGGTAAGACATGTATATCACAAGTATTTGAAGCTAAACCATTTGTTTCGCATGGATTCGAAGATAAGCCTCCATCATCGCATTGATTTGAAGCTAAATCATGTGTTCCCATGCATTTGAAGCTACCTCGTTTGTTTCGCATGCTGTTGAAGCTAAATCAAGTGTATCACATGTATTTGAAGCCAAACCATTTGCTTCGCATGGATTCGAAGATAAGCCTTCTACTTCGCATTTATTAGATGCTAAATCATGTGTTTCGCATGGGTTTGAAGCTAACTCGTTTGTTTCGCCTGCATTTGAAGCTATATCGCTTATATTCACAAGTGTGTGATGCAAAATCATTCGTTTAGCATGGATTTGAAGCTAAGCCATCAACTTCGCGTTGACTTGATGCTAAATCATGTTTTTCGTTTGGACTTGAAGCTAACTCGTTTGTTTCGCATGTTGTTGAAGCTAAATCATGTATTTCACAAGTATTTGAAGCTAAACCAAGCGTTTAGCATGGATTCGAAGATAACCCTTCTAATTCGCATTGATTTAAAGCTAAATCATGTGTTTCGCATGGATTTGAAGCTAACTCGTTTTTTTCGCATGCAGTTGAAGCTAAATCATGTATATCCCAAGTATTTGAAGCTAAACCATTTGATTCCCATGGATTCGAAGATAAGCCTCCTACTTCGCATTGATTTGAAGCAAAATCATGTGTTTGCACGGATTTGAAGCTAACTCGTTTGTTTCGCATGCTGTTGAAGCTAAATCATGTATATCACAAGTATTTGATCCTAAACTATTCGTTTCGCATGGATTCGAAGATAAGCCTACCACTTCGCATTGATTTGAAACTAAATCATGTGTTTCGCATGGATTTGAATCGAACTCGTTTGTTTCGCATGCTGTTGAAGCTAAATCATGTATATCACAAGTATTTGAAGCTATATCATATGTTTCGCATGGATTCGAATATAATCCATCTACTCCGCATTGATTTGAAGCTAAATCATGTGTTTCGCATGGATTTGAATCTAACTCGTTTGTTTCGCACGATGTTGAAGCTAAATCAAGTGTATCACAAGTATTTTAAGCTAAACCATTTGCTTCGCATGGATTCGAAGATCAGCCTTCCACTTCGCATTTATTAGATGCTAAATCATGTGTTTCGCATGGATTTGAAGCTAACTCGTTAGTTTCGCATGCTGTTGAAGCTAAATCATGTATATCACAAGTATTTGAAGCTATATCATATGTTTCGCATGGATTCGAAGATAAGCCTTCTAATTCGCATTGATTTGAAGCTAAATCATGTGTTTCGCATGGATTCGAAGATAACCCTTCTAATTCGCATTGATTTGAAGCTAAATCATGTGTTTCGCATGGATTTGAAGCTAACTCGTTTGTTTCGCATGCTGTTGAAGCTAAATCATGTATATCACAAGTATTTGAAGCTATATCATATGTTTCGCATGGATCGAAGATAACCCTTCTAATTCGCATTGATTTGAAGCTAAATCATGTGTTTCGCATGGATTCGAAGATAACCCTTCTAATTCGCATTGATTTGAAGCTAAATCATGTGTTTCGCATGCATTTGAAGCTAACTCGTTTGTTTCGCATGCTGTTGAAGCTAAATCAAGTATATCACAAGTATTTGAAGTTAAACCATTTGTTTCGCATGGATTCGATGATAATCCATCTACTTCGCATTGATTTGAAGCTAAATCATGTGTTTCGCATGAATTTGAATCTAACTCGTTTGTTTCGCATGCTGTTGAAACTAAATCATGTATATCACAAGTATTTGAAGCTATATCATATGTTTCGCTTGGATTCCAAGATAACCCTACTAATTCGTATTGATTTGAAGCTAAATCATGTGTTTCGCATGGATTTGAAGCTAACTCGTTTGTTTCGCATGTTGTTGAAGCTAAATCATGTATATCACAAGTATTTGAAGCTAAACCATTTTTTCCGCATGGATTCGAAGATAAGCCTCCTACTTCGCATTGATTTGAAGCTAAATCATGTGTTCGCATGGATTTGAAGCTAACTCGTTTGTTTCGCATGCTGTTGAAGCTAAATCATGTATATCACAAGTATTTGGAGCTAAACCATTTGTTCCGCATGGATTCGAAGATAACCCTTCTAATTCGCATTGATTTGAAGCTAAATCATGTGTTTCGCATGGATTTGAAGCTAACTCGTTTGTTTCGCATGCTGTTGAAGCTAAGTCATGTATATCACAAGTATTTGAAGCTAAACTATTTGTTTCGCATGGATTCGAAGATAAGCCTCCATCTTCGCATTGATTTGAAGCTAAATCATGTGTTCGCATGCATTTGAAGCTACCTCGTTTGTTTCGCATGCTGTTGAAGCTAAATCAAGTGTATCACATGTATTTGAAGCCAAACCATTTGCTTCGCATGGATTCGAAGATAAGCCTTCTACTTCGCATTTATTAGATGCTAAATCATGTGTTTCGCATGGGTTTGAAGCTAACTCGTTTGTTTCGCATGTTGTTGAAGCTAAATCATGTATTTCACAAGTATTTGAAGCTAAACCATTTGTTTCGCATTTATTCGAAGCTAAGCCTTCTACTTCACATTGATTTGAGGCTAAATCATGTGTCTCGCTTGGATTTGAAGCTAACTCGTTTTTTTCGCTAGCAGTTGAAGCTAAATCATGTATATCACAAGTATTTGAAGCTAAACCATTTGTTTCGCATTTATTCGATTCTAAGCCTTCTACTTCACATTGATTTGAGGCTAAATCATGTGTCTCGCTTGGATTTGAAGATAACTCGTTTTTTTCGCTAGGAGTTGAAGCTAAATCATGTATATCACAAGTAATTGAAGTTAAACAATTTGTTTCGCATGGATTCGAAGGTAACCCATGTACTTCGCATTGATTTGAAGCTAAATCATGTGTTTGGCATGGATTTAAATCGAACTCGTTTGTTTCGCATGCTGTTGAAGCTTAATCATGTATATCACAAGTATTTGAAGCTAAATTATTCGTTTCGCATGGATTCGAAGATAACCCTTCTAATTCGCATTGATTTGAAGCTAAATCATGTGTTTCGCATGGATTTGAAGCTAACTCGTTTGTTTCGCATGCAGTTGAAGCCGAATCATGTATGTCACAAGTATTTGATCCTAAACTATTCGTTTCGCATGGATTCGAAGATAAGCCTACCACTTCGCATTGATTTGAAACTAAATCATGTGTTTCGCATGGATTTGAATCGAACTCGTTTGTTTCGCATGCTGTTGAAGCTAAATCATGTATATCACAAGTATTTGAAGCTAAACCATTTGTTTCGCATGGATTCGAAGATAAGCTTCCTACTTCGAATTGATTTGAAGCTAAATCATCTGTTCGCATGGCATTGAATCGAACTCGTTTGTTTCGCATGCTGTTGAAGCTAAATCATGTATATCACAAGTATTTGAAGCTAAACTATTCGTTTCGCATGGATTCGAAGATAAGCCTTCCACTTCGCATTGATTTGAAGCTAAATAATGTGTTTCTCATATATTTGAAATTAACTCGTTTGTTTCGCATGCAGTTGAAGCTATATCACGTATACCACAAGTATTTGAAGCTAAACCATTTGTTTCGCATGGATTCGAAGATAAGCCTCCTACTTCGCATTGATTTGAAGCTAAATCATCTGTTCGCATGGATTTGAAGTTAACTCGTTTGTTTCGATTGCTGTTGAAGCTAAATCATGTATATCACAAGAATTTGCAGCTAAACCATTTGTTTCGCATGGATTCGAAGATAAGCCTTCTACTTCGCATTGATTTTAATCTAAATCATGTGTATCGCATGGATTTGATGCTAACTCCTTTGTTTCGCATACAGTTGAAGCTGAATCATGTATATCACAAGTATTTGAAGCTAAACTATTCGTTTCGCATGGATTCGAAGATAACCCTTCTTATTCGCATTGATTTGAAGCTAAATCATGTGTTTCGCATGGATTTGAAGCTAACTCGTTTTTTTTGCATGCAGTTGAAGCTAAATCATGTATATCACAAGTATTTGCAGTTGAACCATTTGTTTCGCATGGATTCGAAGATAAGCCTTCTACTTCGCATTGATTTTAATCTAAATCATGTGTATCGCATGGATTTGAATCTAACTCGTTTGTTTCGCACGCTGTTGAAGCTAAATCAAGTGTATCACAAGTATTTGAAGCTAAACCATTTGCTTCGCATGGATTCGAAGATCAGCCTTCTACTTCGCATTTATTAGATGCTAAATCATGTGTGTCGCATGGATTTTAAGCTAACTCGTTTGTTTCGCATGCTGTTGAAGCTAAAGCGTGCATATCACAAGTATTTGAAGCTAAACCATTTGTTTCGCATGGATTCGCAGATAAGCCTCCTACTTCGCATTGATTTGAAGCTAAATCATGTGTTCGCATGGATTTGAAGCTACCTCGTTTGTTTCGCATGCTGTTCAAGCTAAATCATGTATATCACAAGTATTTGAAGCTAAACCATTTGTTACGGATGGATTCGAAGATCAGCCTTCTACTTCGCATTGATTTAAGGCTAAATCATGTGTTCCGCATGGATTTTAAGCTAACTCGTTTTATTGCAATGCAGTTGAAGATAAATCATGTATATCACAAGTATTTGAAGCTATATCATATGTTTCGCATGGATTCCAAGATAACCCATCTAATTCGCATTAATTTGAAGCTAAATCATGTGTTTCGCATGGATTTGAAGCTAACTCGTTTGTTTCGCATGCTGTTGAAGCTAAATCATGTATATCACAAGTATTTGAAGCTAAACCATTTGTTTCGCATGGATTCGATGATAATCCATCTACTTCGCATTGATTTGAAGCTAAATCATGTGTTTCGCATGAATTTGAATCTAACTCGTTTGTTTCGCATGCTGTTGAAAATAAATCATGTATATCACAAGTATTTGAAGCTATATCATATGTTTCGCTTGGATTCCAAGATAACCCTACTAATTCGCATTGACTTGAAGCTAAATCATGTGTTTCGCATGGATTTGAAGCTAACTCGTTTGTTTCGCATGCTGTTGAAGCTAAATCATGTATATCACAAGTATTTGAAGCTAAACCATTTGTTCCGCATGGATTCGAAGATAAGCCTTCTACTTCGCATTGATTTTAATCTAAATCATGTGTATCGCATGGATTTGATGCTAACTCGTTTGTTTCGCATGCAGTTGAAGCTGAATCATGTATATCACAAGTATTTGAAGCTAAACTATTCGTTTCGCATGGATTCGAAGATAAGCCTTCCACTTCGCATTGATTTGAAGCTAAATCATGTGTTTCGCATGGATTTGAAGTTAACTCGTTTGTTTCGCATGCAGTTGAAGTTAAATCATGTATATCTCAAGTATTTGCAGCTAAACCATTTGTTTCGCATGGATTCGCAGATAAGCCTCCTACTTCGCATTGATTTGAAGCTAAATCATGTGTTCGCATGGATTTGAAGCTACCTCGTTTGTTTCGCATGCTGTTCAAGCTAAATCATGTATATCACAAGTATTTGAAGCTAAACCATTTGTTACGGATGGATTCGAAGATCAGCCTTCTACTTCGCATTGATTTAAGGCTAAATCATGTGTTCCGCATGGATTTTAAGCTAACTCGTTTTATTGCAATGCAGTTGAAGATAAATCATGTATATCACAAGTATTTGAAGCTAAACCATTTGTTTCGCATGGATTCGAAGATAACCCTTCTAATTCGCATTGATTTGAAGCTAAATCTTGTGTTTCGCATGGATTTGAAGCTAACTCGTTTTTTTTGCTTGCAGTTGAAGCTAAATCATGTATATCACAAGTATTTGCAGTTAAACCATTTGTTTCGCATGGATTCGAAGATAAGCCTTCTACTTCGCATTGATTTGAAGCTAAATCATGTGTTTCGCATGAATTTGAATCTAACTCGTTTGTTTCGCATGCTGTTGAAACTAAATCATGTATATCACAAGTATTTGAAGCTGTATCATATGTTTCGCTTGGTTTCCAAGATAACCCTACTAATTCGCATTGATTTGAAGCTAAATCATGTGTTTCTCACGGATTTGAAGCTAACTCGTTTGTTTCGCATGCTGTTGAAGCTAAATCATGTATATCACAAGTATTTGAAGCTAAACCATTTGTTCCGCATGGATTCGAAGATAAGCCTCCTACTTCGCATTGATTTGAAGCTAAATCATGTGTTCGCATGGATTTGAAACTAACTCGTTTGTTTCGCATGCTGTTGAAGCTAAATCATGTATATCACAAGTATTTGCAGCTAATCCATTTGTTTCGCATGGATTCGAAAATAACCCTTCTACTTCGCATTGATTTCAAGTTAAATCATGTGTTTCGCATGGATTTGAATCTAACTCGTTTCTTTCGTATGCTGTTGAAGCTAAATCATGTATATCACATGTATATGAAGCTAATCCATTTGTTTCGCATGAATTCGAAGATAACCCTTCTAATTCGCATTGATTTGGAGCTAAATCATGTGTTTCGCATGTATTTGAAGCTAACTCGTTTGTTTCGCACGCTGTTGAAGGTAAATCAAGTGTATCACAAGTATTTGAAGCTAAACCATTTGCTTCGCGTGGATTCGAAGATAAGCCTTCTACTTCGCATTTATTAGATGCTAAATCATGTGTTTCGCATGGATTTGGATCTAACTCGTTTATTTCGCATGCTGTTGAAGCTAAATTATGTGTATCACAAGTATATGAATCTAATCCATTTGTTTCGCATGGATTCGAAGATAAGCCTTCCACTTCGCATTGATTTGAAGCTAAATCATGTGTTTCGCATGGATTTGAAGTTAACTCGTTTGTTTCGCATGCTGTTTAAGCTAAATCATGTATATCACAAGTATTTGAAGCTAAACCATTTGTTTCGCATGGATTCGAAGATAAGTCTCCTACTTCGCATTGATTTGAAGCTAAATCATGTGTTTCGCATGGATTTGAAGCTAACTCGTTTGTTTCGCATGCAGTTGAAGATGAACCATGTATATCACAAGTATTTGAAGCTAAACTATTCGTTTCGCATGGATTCGAAGGTAAGCCTTCCACTTCGCATTGATTTGAAGCTAAATCATGTGTTTCGCATGGATTTGAAGCTACACACGTTTTTTTCGCATGCAATTGAAGCTAAATCATGTACATCACAAGTATTTGAAGCTAAACCATTTGTCGCATGCATTCGAAGATAATCCATCTACTTCGCATTAATTTGAAGCTAAATCATGTGTTTCGCTTGGATTTGATGATAACTCGTTTGTTTCGCATGCTGTTGAAGCTAACTCATGTATATCACAAGTATTTGAAGCTAAACCATTTGTTTCGCATGGATTCGAAGATAAGTCTCCTACTTCGCATTGATTTGAAGCTAAATCATGTGTTTCGCATGGATTTGAAGCTAACTCGTTTGTTTCGCATGCAGTTGAAGCTGAACCATGTATATCACAAGTATTTGAAGCTAAACTATTCGTTTCGCATGGATTCGAAGGTAAGCCTTCCACTTCGCATTGATTTGAAGCTAAATCATGTGTTTCGCATGGATTTGAAGGTACACACGTTTTTTTCGCATGCAATTGAAGCTAAATCATGTACATCACAAGTATTTGAAGCTAAACCATTTGTCGCATGCATTCGAAGATAATCCATCTACTTCGCATTAATTTGAAGCTAAATCATGTGTTTCGCTTGGATTTGATGATAACTCGTTTGTTTCGCATGCTGTTGAAGCTAACTCATGTATATCACAAGTATTTGAAGCTAAACCATTTGTTTCGCATGGATTCGAAGATAACCCTTCTAATTAGCATTCATTTGAAGCTAAATCATGTGTTTCGCATGGATTTGAAGTTAACTCGTTTGTTTCGCATGCAGTTGAAGTTAAATCATGTATATCTCAAGTATTTGCAGCTAAACCATTTGTTTCGCATGGATTCGATGATAATCCATCTACTTCGCATTGATTTGGAGCTAAATCATGTGTTCGCATGGATTTGAGTCTAACTCGTTTGTTTCGCACGCTGTTGAAGCTAAATCAAGTGTATCACAAGTATTTGAAGCTAAACCATTTGCTTCGCATGGATTCGAAGATCAGCCTTCTACTTCGCATTTATTAGATGCTAAATCATGTGTGTCGCATGGATTTGAAGCTACCTCGTTTGTTTCGCATGCTGTTCAAGCTAAATCATGTATATCACAAGTATTTGAAGCTAAACCATTTGTTACGCATGGATTCGATGATCAGCCTTCTACTTCGCATTGATTTACGGCTAAATCATGTGTTCCGCATAGATTTTAAGCTAACTCGTTTTATTGCAATGCAGTTGAAGCTAAATCATGTATATCACAAGTATTTGAAGCTATATCATATGTTTCGCATGGATTCCAAGATAACCCTTCTAATTCGCATTAATTTGAAGCTAAATCATGTGTTTCGCATGGATTTGAAGCTAACTCGTTTGTTTCGCATGCTGTTGAAGCTAAATCATGTATATCACAAGTATTTGAAGCTAAACCATTTGTTTCGCATGGATTCGAAGATAACCCTTCTAATTCGCATTGATTTGAAGCTAAATCTTGTGTTTCGCATGGATTTGAAGCTAACTCGTTTTTTTTGCTTGCAGTTGAAGCTAAATCATGTATATCACAAGTATTTGCAGTTAAACCATTTGTTTCGCATGGATTCGAAGATAAGCCTTCTACTTCACATGGATTTGAAGCTAAATCATGTGTTTCGCATGGATTTGAAGTTAACACGTTTGTTTCGCATGCTGTTGAAACTAAATCATGTATATCACAAGTATTTGAAGCTATATCATATGTTTCGCTTGGATTCCAAGATAACCCTACTAATTCGAAGTGATTTGAAGCTAAATCATGTGTTTCTCATGGATTTGAAGCTATCTCGTTTGTTTCGGATGCTGTTGAAGCTAAATCATGTATATCACAAGTATTTGAAGCTAAACCATTTGTTTCGCATGGATTCGAAGATAAGTCTCCTACTTCGCATTGATTTGAAGCTAAATCATGTGTTTCGCATGGATTTGAAGCTAACTCGTTTGTTTCGCATGCAGTTGAAGATGAACCATGTATATCACAAGTATTTGAAGCTAAACTATTCGTTTCGCATGGATTCGAAGGTAAGCCTTCCACTTCGCATTGATTTGAAGCTAAATCCTGTGTTTCGCATGGATTTGAAGCTACACACGTTTTTTTCGCATGCAATTGAAGCTAAATCATGTACATCACAAGTATTTGAAGCTAAACCATTTGTCGCATGCGTTCGAAGATAATCCATCTACTTCGCATTAATTTGAAGCTAAATCATGTGTTTCGCTTGGATTTGATGATAACTCGTTTGTTTCGCATGCTGTTGAAGCTAAATCATGTATATCACAAGTATTTGAAGCCAAACCATTTGCTTCGCATGGATTCGAAGATAACCCTTCTACTTCGCATTGATTTCAAGTTAAATCATGTGTTTCGCATGGATTTGACTCTAACTCGTTTATTTCGTATGCAGTTGAAGCTAAATCATGTATATCACAAGTATTTGCAGCTAAACCATTTGTTTCGCATGGATTCGAAGATAACCCTTCTACTTCGCATTGATTTGAAGTTAAATCATGTGTTTCGCATGGATTTGAATCTAACTCGTTTATTTCGCATGCTGTTGAAGCTAAATCATGTATATCGCAAGTATATGAAGCTAATCCAATTGTTTTGCATGGATTCGAACATAAGCCTTCTACTTCGCATTGATTTGAAGCTAAATCATGTGTTTCGCATGGATTTGAATCTAACTCGTTTGTTTCGCATGCTGTTGAAGCTAAATCGTGTATATCACAAGTATTTGAAGCTATATCATTTGTTTCGCATGGATTAGAAGATAAGCCTTCTACTTCGCATTGATTTGAAGTTAAATCATGTGTTTCGCATGGATTTGAATCTAACTCGTTTGTTTCGCATGCTGTTGAAGCTAAATCGTGTATATCACAAGTATTTGAAGATATATCATATGTTTCGCATGGATTCCAAGATAACCCATCTAATTCGCATTGATTTGAAGCTAAATCAAGTGTTTCGCATGGATTTGAAGCTAACTCGTTTGTTTCGCATGCTGTTGAAGCTAAATCATGTATATCACAAGTATTTGAAGCTAAACCATTTGTCGCATGGATTCGAAGATAATCCATCTACTTCGCATTGATTTGAAGCTAAATCATGTGTTTCGCATGGATTTGAAGCTAACTCGTTTGTTTCGCATGCAGTTGAAGCTGAACCATGTATATCACAAGTATTTGAAGCTAAACTATTCGTTTCGCATGGATTCGAAGGTAAGACTTCCACTTCGCATTGATTTGAAGCTAAATCACGTGTTTCGCATGGATTTGAAGTTAACTCGTTTGTTTCGCATGCAGTTGAAGCTAAATCATGTATATCACAAGTATTTGCAGCTAAACCATTTGTTTCGCATGGATTCGAAGATAACCCTTCTACTTCGCATTGATTTCAAGTTAAATCATGTGTTTCGCATGGATTTGAAGCTAACTCGTTTTTTTCGCATGCAGTTGAAGCTAAATCATGTACATCACAAGTATTTGAAGCTAAACCATTTGTTTCGCATGGATTCGAAGATAATCCATGTTCTTCGCATTCATTTGAAGCTAAATCATGTGTTTCGATTGGATTTGAAGATAACTCGTTTGTTTCGCATGCTGTTAAAGCTAAATCATGTATATCACAAGTATTTGAAGATAAACCATTTGTTTCGCATGGATTCGAAGATAACCCTTCTAATTCGCATTGATTTGAAGCTAAATCATGTGTTTCGCATGGATTTGAAGCTACACACGTTTTTTTCGCATGCAGTTGAAGCTAAATCATGTACATCACAAGTATTTGAAGCTAAACCATTTGTCGCATGCATTCGAAGATAATCCATCTACTTCGCATTAATTTGAAGCTAAATCATGTGTTTCGCTTGGATTTGATGATAACTCGTTTGTTTCGCATGCTGTTGAAGCTAAATCATGTATATCACAAGTATTTGAAGCTAAACCATTTGTTCCGCATGGATTCGAAGATAAGTCTCCTACTTCGCATTGATTTGAAACTAAATCATGTGTTTCGCATGGATTTGAAGCTAACTCGTTTGTTTCGCATGCAGTTGAAGCTGAACCATGTATATCACAACTATTTGAAGCTAAACTATTCGTTTCCCATGGATTCGAAGGTAAGCCTTCCACTTCGCATTGATTTGAAGCTAAATCATGTGTTTCGCATGGATTTGAAGTTAACTCGTTTGTTTCGCATGCAGTTGATGCTAAATCATGTATATCACAAGTATTTGAAGCCAAACCATTTGCTTCGCATGGATTCGAAGATAACCCTTCTACTTCGCATTGATTTGAAGTTAAATCATGTGTTTCGCATGGATTTGAATCTAACTCGTTTATTTCGCATGCTGTTGAAGCTAAATCATGTATATCGCAAGTATATGAAGCTAATCCAATTGTTTCGCATGGATTCGAACATAAGCCTTCTACTTCGCATTGATTTGAAGCTAAATCATGTGTTTCGCATGGATTTGAATCTAACTCGTTTGTTTCGCATGCTGTTGAAGCTTAATCGTGTATATCACAAGTATTTGAAGCTATATCATTTGTTTCGCATGGATTCGAAGATAAGCCTCCTACTTCGCATAGATTTGAAGCTAAATCATGTGTTTCGCATGGATTTGAAGCTAACTCGTTTGTTTCGCATGCAGTTGAAGCAGAACCATGTATATCACAAGTATTTGAAGCTATATCATATGTTTCGCACGGATTCGAAGGTAAGCCTTCAACTTCGCATTGATTTGAAGCTAAATCATGTGTTTCGCATGGATTTGAAGTTAACTCGTTTGTTTCGCATGCAGTTGATGCTAAATCATGTATATCACAAGTATTTGAAGCCAAACCATTTGCTTCGCATGGATTCGAAGATAACCCTTCTACTTCGCATTGATTTGAAGTTAAATCATGTGTTTCGCATGGATTTGAATCTAACTCGTTTATTTCGCATGCTGTTGAAGCTAAATCATGTATATCGCAAGTATATGAAGCTAATCCAATTGTTTCGCATGGATTCGAACATAAGCCTTCTACTTCGCATTGATTTGAAGCTAAATCATGTGTTTCGCATGGATTTGAATCTAACTCGTTTGTTTCGCATGCTGTTGAAGCTTAATCGTGTATATCACAAGTATTTGAAGCTATATCATTTGTTTCGCATGGATTCGAAGATAAGCCTCCTACTTCGCATAGATTTGAAGCTAAATCATGTGTTTCGCATGGATTTGAAGCTAACTCGTTTGTTTCGCATGCAGTTGAAGCAGAACCATGTATATCACAAGTATTTGAAGCTATATCATATGTTTCGCACGGATTCGAAGGTAAGCCTTCAACTTCGCATTGATTTGAAGCTAAATCATGTGTTTCGCATGGATTTGAAGTTAACTCGTTTGTTTCGCATGCAGTTGAAGCTAAATCATGTATATCACAAGTATTTGCAGCTAAACCATTTATTTCGCATGGATTCGAAGATAACCCTTCTACTTCGCATTGATTTGAAGCTAAATCATGTGTTTCGCATGGATTTGAAGCTAACTCGTTTGTTTCGCATGCAGTTGAAGCTGAACCATGTATATCACAAGTATTTGAAGCTAATCTATTCGTTTCCCATGGATTCGAAGGTAAGCCTTCCACTTCGCATTGATTTGAAGCTAAATCATGTGTTTCGCATGGATTTGAATCTAACTCGTTTGTTTCGCATGCTGTTGAAGCTAAATCATGTATATCGCAAGTATATGAAGCTAATCCAATTGTGTCGCATGGATTCGAACATAAGCCTTCTACTTCGCATTGATTTGAAGCTAAATCATGTGTTTCGCATGGATTTGAATCTAACTCGTTTGTTTCGCATGCTGTTGAAGCTAAATCGTGTATATCACAAGTATTTGAAGCTATATCATTTGTTTCGCATGGATTCGAAGATAAGCCTCCTACTTCGCATTGATTTGAAGCTAAATCATGTGTTTCGCATGGATTTGAAGCTAACTCGTTTGTTTCGCATGCAGTTGAAGCTGAACCATGTATATCACAAGTATTTGAAGCTATATCATATGTTTCGCAAGGATTCGAAGGTAAGCCTTCCACTTCGCATTGATTTGAAGCTAAATCATGTGTTTCGCATGGATTTGAAGTTAACTCGTTTGTTTCGCATGCAGTTGAAGCTAAATCATGTATATCACAAGTATTTGAAGCCAAACCATTTGCTTCGCATGGATTCGAAGATAACCCTTCTACTTCGCATTGATTTCAAGTTAAATCATGTGTTTCGCATGGATTTGAATCTAACTCGTTTATTTCGCATGCTGTTGAAGCTAAATCATGTATATCGCAAGTATATGAAGCTAATCCAATTGTTTCGCATGGATTCGAACATAAGCCTTCTACTTCGCATTGATTTGAAGCTAAATCATGTGTTTCGCATGGATTTGAAGTTAACTCGTTTGTTTCGCATGCAGTTGAAGCTAAATCATGTATATCACAATTATTTGAAGCCAAACCATTTGCTTCGCATGGATTCGAAGATGACCCTTCTACTTCGCATTGATTTCAAGTTAAATCATGTGTTTCGCATGGATTTGAATCTAACTCGTTTATTTCGTATGCAGTTGAAGCTAAATCATGTATATCACAAGTATTTGCAGCTAAACCATTTATTTCGCATGGATTCGAAGATAACCCTTCTACTTCGCATTGATTTGAAGCTAAATCATGTGTTTCGCATGGATTTGAAGCTAACTCGTTTGTTTCGCATGCAGTTGAAGCTGAACCATGTATATCACAAGTATTTGAAGCTAATCTATTCGTTTCCCATGGATTCGAAGGTAAGCCTTCCACTTCGCATTGATTTGAAGCTAAATCATGTGTTTCGCATGGATTTGAATCTAACTCGTTTGTTTCGCATGCTGTTGAAGCTAAATCATGTATATCGCAAGTATATGAAGCTAATCCAATTGTGTCGCATGGATTCGAACATAAGCCTTCTACTTCGCATTGATTTGAAGCTAAATCATGTGTTTCGCATGGATTTGAAGTTAACTCGTTTGTTTCGCATGCAGTTGAAGCTAAATCATGTATATCACAAGTATTTGTAGCCAAACCATTTGCTTCGCATGGATTCGAAGATAACCCTTCTACTTCGCATTGATTTCAAGTTAAATCATGTGTTTCGCATGGATTTGAATCTAACTCGTTTATTTCGTATGCAGTTGAAGCTAAATCATGTATATCACAAGTATTTGCATCTAAACCATTTATTTCGCATGGATTCGAAGATAACCCTTCTACTTCGCATTGATTTGAAGTTAAATCATGTGTTTCGCATGGATTTGAATCTAACTCGTTTATTTCGCATGCTGTTGAAGCTAAATCATGTATATCGCAAGTATATGAAGCTAATCCAATTGTTTCGCATGGATTCGAACATAAGCCTTCTACTTCGCATTGATTTGAAGTTAAATCATGTGTTTCGCATGGATTTGAATCTAACTCGTTTATTTCGCATGCTGTTGAAGCTAAATCATGTATATCGCAAGTATATGAAGCTAATCCAATTGTTTCGCATGGATTCGAACATAAGCCTACTACTTCGCATTGATTTGAAGCTAAATCATGTGTTTCGCATGGATTTGAATCTAACTCGTTTGTTTCGCATGCTGTTGAAGCTAAATCGTGTATATCACAAGTATTTGAAGCTATATCATTTGTTTCGCATGGATTAGAAGATAAGCCTTCTACTTCGCATTGATTTGAAGTTAAATCATGTGTTTCGCATGGATTTGAATCTAACTCGTTTGTTTCGCATGCTGTTGAAGCTAAATCGTGTATATCGCAAGTATTTGAAGATATATCATATGTTTCGCATGGATTCCAAGATAACCCATCTAATTCGCATTGATTTGAAGCTAAATCATGTGTTTCGCATGGATTTGAAGCTAACTCGTTTGTTTCGCATGCTGTTGAAGCTAAATCATGTATATCACAAGTATTTGAAGCTAAACCATTTGTCGCATGGATTCGAAGATAATCCATCTACTTCGCATTGATTTGAAGCTAAATCATGTGTTTCGCATGGATTTGAAGCTAACTCGTTTGTTTCGCATGCAGTTGAAGCTAAATCAAGTGTATCACAAGTATTTGAAGCCAAACCATTTGCTTCGCATGGATTCGAAAATCAGCCTTCTACTTCGCATTGATTAGATGCTAAATCATGTGTTTCGCATGGATTTGAATCTAACTCGTTTGTTTCGCATGCTGTTGAAGCTAAATCGTGTATATCACAAGTATTTGAAGCTAATCCAATTGTTTCGCATGGATTCGAACATAAGCCTTCTACTTCGCATTGATTTGAAGCTAAATCATGTGTTTCGCATGGATTTGAATCTAACTCGTTTGTTTCGCATGCTGTTGAAGCTTAATCGTGTATATCACAAGTATTTGAAGCTATATCATTTGTTTCGCATGGATTCGAAGATAAGCCTCCTACTTCGCATAGATTTGAAGCTAAATCATGTGTTTCGCATGGATTTGAAGCTAACTCGTTTGTTTCGCATGCAGTTGAAGCAGAACCATGTATATCACAAGTATTTGAAGCTATATCATATGTTTCGCACGGATTCGAAGGTAAGCCTTCAACTTCGCATTGATTTGAAGCTAAATCATGTGTTTCGCATGGATTTGAAGTTAACTCGTTTGTTTCGCATGCAGTTGAAGCTAAATCATGTATATCACAAGTATTTGCAGCTAAACCATTTATTTCGCATGGATTCGAAGATAACCCTTCTACTTCGCATTGATTTGAAGCTAAATCATGTGTTTCGCATGGATTTGAAGCTAACTCGTTTGTTTCGCATGCAGTTGAAGCTGAACCATGTATATCACAAGTATTTGAAGCTAATCTATTCGTTTCCCATGGATTCGAAGGTAAGCCTTCCACTTCGCATTGATTTGAAGCTAAATCATGTGTTTCGCATGGATTTGAATCTAACTCGTTTGTTTCGCATGCTGTTGAAGCTAAATCATGTATATCGCAAGTATATGAAGCTAATCCAATTGTGTCGCATGGATTCGAACATAAGCCTTCTACTTCGCATTGATTTGAAGCTAAATCATGTGTTTCGCATGGATTTGAATCTAACTCGTTTGTTTCGCATGCTGTTGAAGCTAAATCGTGTATATCACAAGTATTTGAAGCTATATCATTTGTTTCGCATGGATTCGAAGATAAGCCTCCTACTTCGCATTGATTTGAAGCTAAATCATGTGTTTCGCATGGATTTGAAGCTAACTCGTTTGTTTCGCATGCAGTTGAAGCTGAACCATGTATATCACAAGTATTTGAAGCTATATCATATGTTTCGCAAGGATTCGAAGGTAAGCCTTCCACTTCGCATTGATTTGAAGCTAAATCATGTGTTTCGCATGGATTTGAAGTTAACTCGTTTGTTTCGCATGCAGTTGAAGCTAAATCATGTATATCACAAGTATTTGAAGCCAAACCATTTGCTTCGCATGGATTCGAAGATAACCCTTCTACTTCGCATTGATTTCAAGTTAATTCATGTGTTTCGCATGGATTTGAATCTAACTCGTTTATTTCGCATGCTGTTGAAGCTAAATCATGTATATCGCAAGTATATGAAGCTAATCCAATTGTTTCGCATGGATTCGAACATAAGCCTTCTACTTCGCATTGATTTGAAGCTAAATCATGTGTTTCGCATGGATTTGAAGTTAACTCGTTTGTTTCGCATGCAGTTGAAGCTAAATCATGTATATCACAATTATTTGAAGCCAAACCATTTGCTTCGCATGGATTCGAAGATGACCCTTCTACTTCGCATTGATTTCAAGTTAAATCATGTGTTTCGCATGGATTTGAATCTAACTCGTTTATTTCGTATGCAGTTGAAGCTAAATCATGTATATCACAAGTATTTGCAGCTAAACCATTTATTTCGCATGGATTCGAAGATAACCCTTCTACTTCGCATTGATTTGAAGCTAAATCATGTGTTTCGCATGGATTTGAAGCTAACTCGTTTGTTTCGCATGCAGTTGAAGCTGAACCATGTATATCACAAGTATTTGAAGCTAATCTATTCGTTTCCCATGGATTCGAAGGTAAGCCTTCCACTTCGCATTGATTTGAAGCTAAATCATGTGTTTCGCATGGATTTGAATCTAACTCGTTTGTTTCGCATGCTGTTGAAGCTAAATCATGTATATCGCAAGTATATGAAGCTAATCCAATTGTGTCGCATGGATTCGAACATAAGCCTTCTACTTCGCATTGATTTGAAGCTAAATCATGTGTTTCGCATGGATTTGAATCTAACTCGTTTGTTTCGCATGCAGTTGAAGCTGAACCATGTATATCACAAGTATTTGAAGCTATATCATATGTTTCGCAAGGATTCGAAGGTAAGCCTTCCACTTCGCATTGATTTGAAGCTAAATCATGTGTTTCGCATGGATTTGAAGTTAACTCGTTTGTTTCGCATGCAGTTGAAGCTAAATCATGTATATCACAAGTATTTGTAGCCAAACCATTTGCTTCGCATGGATTCGAAGATAACCCTTCTACTTCGCATTGATTTCAAGTTAAATCATGTGTTTCGCATGGATTTGAATCTAACTCGTTTATTTCGTATGCAGTTGAAGCTAAATCATGTATATCACAAGTATTTGCATCTAAACCATTTATTTCGCATGGATTCGAAGATAACCCTTCTACTTCGCATTGATTTGAAGTTAAATCATGTGTTTCGCATGGATTTGAATCTAACTCGTTTATTTCGCATGCTGTTGAAGCTAAATCATGTATATCGCAAGTATATGAAGCTAATCCAATTGTTTCGCATGGATTCGAACATAAGCCTTCTACTTCGCATTGATTTGAAGTTAAATCATGTGTTTCGCATGGATTTGAATCTAACTCGTTTATTTCGCATGCTGTTGAAGCTAAATCATGTATATCGCAAGTATATGAAGCTAATCCAATTGTTTCGCATGGATTCGAACATAAGCCTACTACTTCGCATTGATTTGAAGCTAAATCATGTGTTTCGCATGGATTTGAATCTAACTCGTTTGTTTCGCATGCTGTTGAAGCTAAATCGTGTATATCACAAGTATTTGAAGCTATATCATTTGTTTCGCATGGATTAGAAGATAAGCCTTCTACTTCGCATTGATTTGAAGTTAAATCATGTGTTTCGCATGGATTTGAATCTAACTCGTTTGTTTCGCATGCTGTTGAAGCTAAATCGTGTATATCGCAAGTATTTGAAGATATATCATATGTTTCGCATGGATTCCAAGATAACCCATCTAATTCGCATTGATTTGAAGCTAAATCATGTGTTTCGCATGGATTTGAAGCTAACTCGTTTGTTTCGCATGCTGTTGAAGCTAAATCATGTATATCACAAGTATTTGAAGCTAAACCATTTGTCGCATGGATTCGAAGATAATCCATCTACTTCGCATTGATTTGAAGCTAAATCATGTGTTTCGCATGGATTTGAAGCTAACTCGTTTGTTTCGCATGCAGTTGAAGCTAAATCAAGTGTATCACAAGTATTTGAAGCCAAACCATTTGCTTCGCATGGATTCGAAAATCAGCCTTCTACTTCGCATTGATTAGATGCTAAATCATGTGTTTCGCATGGATTTGAATCTAACTCGTTTGTTTCGCATGCTGTTGAAGCTAAATCGTGTATATCACAAGTATTTGAAGCTATATCATTTGTTTCGCATGGATTCGAAGATAACCCTTCTAATTCGCATTGATTTGAAGCTAAATCATGTGTTTCGCATGGATTTGAAGCTACACACGTTTTTTTCGCATGCTGTTGAAGCTAAATCATGTATATCACAAGTATTTGAAGATAAACCATTTGTTTCGCATGGATTCGAAGATAACCCTTCTAATTCGCATTGATTTGAAGCTAAATCATGTGTTTCGCATGGATTTGAAGCTACACACGTTTTTTTCGCATGCAGTTGAAGCTAAATCATGTACATCACAAGTATTTGAAGCTAAACCATTTGTCGCATGCATTCGAAGATAATCCATCTACTTCGCATTAATTTGAAGCTAAATCATGTGTTTCGCTTGGATTTGATGATAACTCGTTTGTTTCGCATGCTGTTGAAGCTAAATCATGTATATCACAAGTATTTGAAGATAAACCATTTGTTTCGCATGGATTCGAAGATAACCCTTCTAATTCGCATTGATTTGAAACTAAATCATGTGTTTCGCATGGATTTGAAGCTAACTCGTTTGTTTCGCATGCAGTTGAAGCTGAACCATGTATATCACAACTATTTGAAGCTAAACTATTCGTTTCCCATGGATTCGAAGGTAAGCCTTCCACTTCGCATTGATTTGAAGCTAAATCATGTGTTTCGCATGGATTTGAAGTTAACTCGTTTGTTTCGCATGCAGTTGATGCTAAATCATGTATATCACAAGTATTTGAAGCCAAACCATTTGCTTCGCATGGATTCGAAGATAACCCTTCTACTTCGCATTGATTTGAAGTTAAATCATGTGTTTCGCATGGATTTGAATCTAACTCGTTTATTTCGCATGCTGTTGAAGCTAAATCATGTATATCGCAAGTATATGAAGCTAATCCAATTGTTTCGCATGGATTCGAACATAAGCCTTCTACTTCGCATTGATTTGAAGCTAAATCATGTGTTTCGCATGGATTTGAATCTAACTCGTTTGTTTCGCATGCTGTTGAAGCTAAATCGTGTATATCACAAGTATTTGAAGCTATATCATTTGTTTCGCATGGATTCGAAGATAAGCCTCCTACTTCGCATTGATTTGAAGCAAAATCATGTTTTTCCATGGATTTGAAGTTAACTCGTTTGTTTCGCATGCAGTTGAAGCTAAATCATGTATATCACAAGTATTTGAAGCCAAACCATTTGCTTCGCATGGATTCGAAGATAACCCTTCTACTTCGCATTGATTTCAAGTTAAATCATGTGTTTCGCATGGATTTGAATCTAACTCGTTTATTTCGTATGCAGTTGAAGCTAAATCATGTATATCACAAGTATTTGCAGCTAAACCATTTATTTCGCATGGATTCGAAGATAACCCTTCTACTTCGCATTGATTTGAAGTTAAATCATGTGTTTCGCATGGATTTGAATCTAACTCGTTTATTTCGCATGCTGTTGAAGCTAAATCATGTATATCGCAAGTATATGAAGCTAATCCAATTGTTTCGCATGGATTCGAACATAAGCCTTCTACTTCGCATTGATTTGAAGTTAAATCATGTGTTTCGCATGGATTTGAATCTAACTCGTTTGTTTCGCATGCTGTTGAAGCTAAATCGTGTATATCACAAGTATTTGAAGCTATATCATTTGTTTCGCATGGATTAGAAGATAAGCCTTCTACTTCGCATTGATTTGAAGTTAAATCATGTGTTTCGCATGGATTTGAATCTAACTCGTTTGTTTCGCATGCTGTTGAAGCTAAATCGTGTATATCACAAGTATTTGAAGATATATCATATGTTTCGCATGGATTCCAAGATAACCCATCTAATTCGCATTGATTTGAAGCTAAATCAAGTGTTTCGCATGGATTTGAAGCTAACTCGTTTGTTTCGCATGCTGTTGAAGCTAAATCATGTATATCACAAGTATTTGAAGCTAAACCATTTGTCGCATGGATTCGAAGATAATCCATCTACTTCGCATTGATTTGAAGCTAAATCATGTGTTTCGCATGGATTTGAAGCTAACTCGTTTGTTTCGCATGCAGTTGAAGCTGAACCATGTATATCACAAGTATTTGAAGCTAAACTATTCGTTTCGCATGGATTCGAAGGTAAGACTTCCACTTCGCATTGATTTGAAGCTAAATCACGTGTTTCGCATGGATTTGAAGTTAACTCGTTTGTTTCGCATGCAGTTGAAGCTAAATCATGTATATCACAAGTATTTGCAGCTAAACCATTTGTTTCGCATGGATTCGAAGATAACCCTTCTACTTCGCATTGATTTCAAGTTAAATCATGTGTTTCGCATGGATTTGAATCTAACTCGTTTATTTCGCATGCTGTTGAAGCTAAATCATGTATATCGCAAGTATATGAAGCTAATCCAATTGTTTCGCATGGATTCGAACATAAGCCTTCTACTTCGCATTGATTTGAAGCTAAATCATGTGTTTCGCATGGATTTGAATCTAACTCGTTTGTTTCGCATGCTGTTGAAGCTTAATCGTGTATATCACAAGTATTTGAAGCTATATCATTTGTTTCGCATGGATTCGAAGATAAGCCTCCTACTTCGCATAGATTTGAAGCTAAATCATGTGTTTCGCATGGATTTGAAGCTAACTCGTTTGTTTCGCATGCAGTTGAAGCAGAACCATGTATATCACAAGTATTTGAAGCTATATCATATGTTTCGCACGGATTCGAAGGTAAGCCTTCAACTTCGCATTGATTTGAAGCTAAATCATGTGTTTCGCATGGATTTGAAGTTAACTCGTTTGTTTCGCATGCAGTTGATGCTAAATCATGTATATCACAAGTATTTGAAGCCAAACCATTTGCTTCGCATGGATTCGAAGATAACCCTTCTACTTCGCATTGATTTGAAGTTAAATCATGTGTTTCGCATGGATTTGAATCTAACTCGTTTATTTCGCATGCTGTTGAAGCTAAATCATGTATATCGCAAGTATATGAAGCTAATCCAATTGTTTCGCATGGATTCGAACATAAGCCTTCTACTTCGCATTGATTTGAAGCTAAATCATGTGTTTCGCATGGATTTGAATCTAACTCGTTTGTTTCGCATGCTGTTGAAGCTTAATCGTGTATATCACAAGTATTTGAAGCTATATCATTTGTTTCGCATGGATTCGAAGATAAGCCTCCTACTTCGCATAGATTTGAAGCTAAATCATGTGTTTCGCATGGATTTGAAGCTAACTCGTTTGTTTCGCATGCAGTTGAAGCAGAACCATGTATATCACAAGTATTTGAAGCTATATCATATGTTTCGCACGGATTCGAAGGTAAGCCTTCAACTTCGCATTGATTTGAAGCTAAATCATGTGTTTCGCATGGATTTGAAGTTAACTCGTTTGTTTCGCATGCAGTTGAAGCTAAATCATGTATATCACAAGTATTTGCAGCTAAACCATTTATTTCGCATGGATTCGAAGATAACCCTTCTACTTCGCATTGATTTGAAGCTAAATCATGTGTTTCGCATGGATTTGAAGCTAACTCGTTTGTTTCGCATGCAGTTGAAGCTGAACCATGTATATCACAAGTATTTGAAGCTAATCTATTCGTTTCCCATGGATTCGAAGGTAAGCCTTCCACTTCGCATTGATTTGAAGCTAAATCATGTGTTTCGCATGGATTTGAATCTAACTCGTTTGTTTCGCATGCTGTTGAAGCTAAATCATGTATATCGCAAGTATATGAAGCTAATCCAATTGTGTCGCATGGATTCGAACATAAGCCTTCTACTTCGCATTGATTTGAAGCTAAATCATGTGTTTCGCATGGATTTGAATCTAACTCGTTTGTTTCGCATGCTGTTGAAGCTAAATCGTGTATATCACAAGTATTTGAAGCTATATCATTTGTTTCGCATGGATTCGAAGATAAGCCTCCTACTTCGCATTGATTTGAAGCTAAATCATGTGTTTCGCATGGATTTGAAGCTAACTCGTTTGTTTCGCATGCAGTTGAAGCTGAACCATGTATATCACAAGTATTTGAAGCTATATCATATGTTTCGCAAGGATTCGAAGGTAAGCCTTCCACTTCGCATTGATTTGAAGCTAAATCATGTGTTTCGCATGGATTTGAAGTTAACTCGTTTGTTTCGCATGCAGTTGAAGCTAAATCATGTATATCACAAGTATTTGAAGCCAAACCATTTGCTTCGCATGGATTCGAAGATAACCCTTCTACTTCGCATTGATTTCAAGTTAAATCATGTGTTTCGCATGGATTTGAATCTAACTCGTTTATTTCGCATGCTGTTGAAGCTAAATCATGTATATCGCAAGTATATGAAGCTAATCCAATTGTTTCGCATGGATTCGAACATAAGCCTTCTACTTCGCATTGATTTGAAGCTAAATCATGTGTTTCGCATGGATTTGAAGTTAACTCGTTTGTTTCGCATGCAGTTGAAGCTAAATCATGTATATCACAATTATTTGAAGCCAAACCATTTGCTTCGCATGGATTCGAAGATGACCCTTCTACTTCGCATTGATTTCAAGTTAAATCATGTGTTTCGCATGGATTTGAATCTAACTCGTTTATTTCGTATGCAGTTGAAGCTAAATCATGTATATCACAAGTATTTGCAGCTAAACCATTTATTTCGCATGGATTCGAAGATAACCCTTCTACTTCGCATTGATTTGAAGCTAAATCATGTGTTTCGCATGGATTTGAAGCTAACTCGTTTGTTTCGCATGCAGTTGAAGCTGAACCATGTATATCACAAGTATTTGAAGCTAATCTATTCGTTTCCCATGGATTCGAAGGTAAGCCTTCCACTTCGCATTGATTTGAAGCTAAATCATGTGTTTCGCATGGATTTGAATCTAACTCGTTTGTTTCGCATGCTGTTGAAGCTAAATCATGTATATCGCAAGTATATGAAGCTAATCCAATTGTGTCGCATGGATTCGAACATAAGCCTTCTACTTCGCATTGATTTGAAGCTAAATCATGTGTTTTGCATGGATTTGAATCTAACTCGTTTGTTTCGCATGCAGTTGAAGCTGAACCATGTATATCACAAGTATTTGAAGCTATATCATATGTTTCGCAAGGATTCGAAGGTAAGCCTTCCACTTCGCATTGATTTGAAGCTAAATCATGTGTTTCGCATGGATTTGAAGTTAACTCGTTTGTTTCGCATGCAGTTGAAGCTAAATCATGTATATCACAAGTATTTGTAGCCAAACCATTTGCTTCGCATGGATTCGAAGATAACCCTTCTACTTCGCATTGATTTCAAGTTAAATCATGTGTTTCGCATGGATTTGAATCTAACTCGTTTATTTCGTATGCAGTTGAAGCTAAATCATGTATATCACAAGTATTTGCATCTAAACCATTTATTTCGCATGGATTCGAAGATAACCCTTCTACTTCGCATTGATTTGAAGTTAAATCATGTGTTTCGCATGGATTTGAATCTAACTCGTTTATTTCGCATGCTGTTGAAGCTAAATCATGTATATCGCAAGTATATGAAGCTAATCCAATTGTTTCGCATGGATTCGAACATAAGCCTTCTACTTCGCATTGATTTGAAGTTAAATCATGTGTTTCGCATGGATTTGAATCTAACTCGTTTATTTCGCATGCTGTTGAAGCTAAATCATGTATATCGCAAGTATATGAAGCTAATCCAATTGTTTCGCATGGATTCGAACATAAGCCTACTACTTCGCATTGATTTGAAGCTAAATCATGTGTTTCGCATGGATTTGAATCTAACTCGTTTGTTTCGCATGCTGTTGAAGCTAAATCGTGTATATCACAAGTATTTGAAGCTATATCATTTGTTTCGCATGGATTAGAAGATAAGCCTTCTACTTCGCATTGATTTGAAGTTAAATCATGTGTTTCGCATGGATTTGAATCTAACTCGTTTGTTTCGCATGCTGTTGAAGCTAAATCGTGTATATCGCAAGTATTTGAAGATATATCATATGTTTCGCATGGATTCCAAGATAACCCATCTAATTCGCATTGATTTGAAGCTAAATCATGTGTTTCGCATGGATTTGAAGCTAACTCGTTTGTTTCGCATGCTGTTGAAGCTAAATCATGTATATCACAAGTATTTGAAGCTAAACCATTTGTCGCATGGATTCGAAGATAATCCATCTACTTCGCATTGATTTGAAGCTAAATCATGTGTTTCGCATGGATTTGAAGCTAACTCGTTTGTTTCGCATGCAGTTGAAGCTAAATCAAGTGTATCACAAGTATTTGAAGCCAAACCATTTGCTTCGCATGGATTCGAAAATCAGCCTTCTACTTCGCATTGATTAGATGCTAAATCATGTGTTTCGCATGGATTTGAATCTAACTCGTTTGTTTCGCATGCTGTTGAAGCTAAATCGTGTATATCACAAGTATTTGAAGCTATATCATTTGTTTCGCATGGATTCGAAGATAACCCTTCTAATTCGCATTGATTTGAAGCTAAATCATGTGTTTCGCATGGATTTGAAGCTACACACGTTTTTTTCGCATGCTGTTGAAGCTAAATCATGTATATCACAAGTATTTGAAGCTAAACCATTTGTTTCGCATGGATTCGAAGATAAGTCTCCTACTTCGCATTGATTTGAAGCTAAATCATGTGTTTCGCATGGATTTGATGCTAACTCGTTTGTTTCGCATGCAGTTGAAGCTGAACCATGTATATCACAACTATTTGAAGCTAAACTATTCGTTTCCCATGGATTCGAAGGTAAGCCTTCCACTTCGCATTGATGTGAAGCTAAATCATGTGTTTCGCATGGATTTGAAGTTAACTCGTTTGTTTCGCATGCAGTTGAAGCTAAATCATGTATATCACAAGTATATGAAGCTAATCCAATTGTTTCGCATGGATTCGAACATAAGCCTTCTACTTCGCATTGATTTGAAGCTAAATCATGTGTTTCGCATGGATTTGAATCTAACTCGTTTGTTTCGCATGCTGTTGAAGCTAAATCGTGTATATCACAAGTATTTGAAGCTATATCATTTGTTTCGCATGGATTCGAAGATAAGCCTCCTACTTCGCATTGATTTGAAGCAAAATCATGTTTTTCCATGGATTTGAAGTTAACTCGTTTGTTTCGCATGCAGTTGAAGCTAAATCATGTATATCACAAGTATTTGAAGCCAAACCATTTGCTTCGCATGGATTCGAAGATAACCCTTCTACTTCGCATTGATTTCAAGTTAAATCATGTGTTTCGCATGGATTTGAATCTAACTCGTTTATTTCGTATGCAGTTGAAGCTAAATCATGTATATCACAAGTATTTGCAGCTAAACCATTTATTTCGCATGGATTCGAAGATAACCCTTCTACTTCGCATTGATTTGAAGTTAAATCATGTGTTTCGCATGGATTTGAATCTAACTCGTTTATTTCGCATGCTGTTGAAGCTAAATCATGTATATCGCAAGTATATGAAGCTAATCCAATTGTTTCGCATGGATTCGAACATAAGCCTTCTACTTCGCATTGATTTGAAGTTAAATCATGTGTTTCGCATGGATTTGAATCTAACTCGTTTGTTTCGCATGCTGTTGAAGCTAAATCGTGTATATCACAAGTATTTGAAGCTATATCATTTGTTTCGCATGGATTAGAAGATAAGCCTTCTACTTCGCATTGATTTGAAGTTAAATCATGTGTTTCGCATGGATTTGAATCTAACTCGTTTGTTTCGCATGCTGTTGAAGCTAAATCGTGTATATCGCAAGTATTTGAAGCTATATCATATGTTTCGCAAGGATTCGAAGGTAAGCCTTCCACTTCGCATTGATTTGAAGCTAAATCATGTGTTTCGCATGGATTTGAAGTTAACTCGTTTGTTTCGCATGCAGTTGAAGCTAAATCATGTATATCACAAGTATTTGTAGCCAAACCATTTGCTTCGCATGGATTCGAAGATAACCCTTCTACTTCGCATTGATTTCAAGTTAAATCATGTGTTTCGCATGGATTTGAATCTAACTCGTTTATTTCGTATGCAGTTGAAGCTAAATCATGTATATCACAAGTATTTGCATCTAAACCATTTATTTCGCATGGATTCGAAGATAACCCTTCTACTTCGCATTGATTTGAAGTTAAATCATGTGTTTCGCATGGATTTGAATCTAACTCGTTTATTTCGCATGCTGTTGAAGCTAAATCATGTATATCGCAAGTATATGAAGCTAATCCAATTGTTTCGCATGGATTCGAACATAAGCCTTCTACTTCGCATTGATTTGAAGTTAAATCATGTGTTTCGCATGGATTTGAATCTAACTCGTTTATTTCGCATGCTGTTGAAGCTAAATCATGTATATCGCAAGTATATGAAGCTAATCCAATTGTTTCGCATGGATTCGAACATAAGCCTACTACTTCGCATTGATTTGAAGCTAAATCATGTGTTTCGCATGGATTTGAATCTAACTCGTTTGTTTCGCATGCTGTTGAAGCTAAATCGTGTATATCACAAGTATTTGAAGCTATATCATTTGTTTCGCATGGATTAGAAGATAAGCCTTCTACTTCGCATTGATTTGAAGTTAAATCATGTGTTTCGCATGGATTTGAATCTAACTCGTTTGTTTCGCATGCTGTTGAAGCTAAATCGTGTATATCGCAAGTATTTGAAGATATATCATATGTTTCGCATGGATTCCAAGATAACCCATCTAATTCGCATTGATTTGAAGCTAAATCATGTGTTTCGCATGGATTTGAAGCTAACTCGTTTGTTTCGCATGCTGTTGAAGCTAAATCATGTATATCACAAGTATTTGAAGCTAAACCATTTGTCGCATGGATTCGAAGATAATCCATCTACTTCGCATTGATTTGAAGCTAAATCATGTGTTTCGCATGGATTTGAAGCTAACTCGTTTGTTTCGCATGCAGTTGAAGCTAAATCAAGTGTATCACAAGTATTTGAAGCCAAACCATTTGCTTCGCATGGATTCGAAAATCAGCCTTCTACTTCGCATTGATTAGATGCTAAATCATGTGTTTCGCATGGATTTGAATCTAACTCGTTTGTTTCGCATGCTGTTGAAGCTAAATCGTGTATATCACAAGTATTTGAAGCTATATCATTTGTTTCGCATGGATTCGAAGATAACCCTTCTAATTCGCATTGATTTGAAGCTAAATCATGTGTTTCGCATGGATTTGAAGCTACACACGTTTTTTTCGCATGCTGTTGAAGCTAAATCATGTATATCACAAGTATTTGAAGCTAAACCATTTGTTTCGCATGGATTCGAAGATAAGTCTCCTACTTCGCATTGATTTGAAGCTAAATCATGTGTTTCGCATGGATTTGATGCTAACTCGTTTGTTTCGCATGCAGTTGAAGCTGAACCATGTATATCACAACTATTTGAAGCTAAACTATTCGTTTCCCATGGATTCGAAGGTAAGCCTTCCACTTCGCATTGATGTGAAGCTAAATCATGTGTTTCGCATGGATTTGAAGTTAACTCGTTTGTTTCGCATGCAGTTGAAGCTAAATCATGTATATCACAAGTATATGAAGCTAATCCAATTGTTTCGCATGGATTCGAACATAAGCCTTCTACTTCGCATTGATTTGAAGCTAAATCATGTGTTTCGCATGGATTTGAATCTAACTCGTTTGTTTCGCATGCTGTTGAAGCTAAATCGTGTATATCACAAGTATTTGAAGCTATATCATTTGTTTCGCATGGATTCGAAGATAAGCCTCCTACTTCGCATTGATTTGAAGCAAAATCATGTTTTTCCATGGATTTGAAGTTAACTCGTTTGTTTCGCATGCAGTTGAAGCTAAATCATGTATATCACAAGTATTTGAAGCCAAACCATTTGCTTCGCATGGATTCGAAGATAACCCTTCTACTTCGCATTGATTTCAAGTTAAATCATGTGTTTCGCATGGATTTGAATCTAACTCGTTTATTTCGTATGCAGTTGAAGCTAAATCATGTATATCACAAGTATTTGCAGCTAAACCATTTATTTCGCATGGATTCGAAGATAACCCTTCTACTTCGCATTGATTTGAAGTTAAATCATGTGTTTCGCATGGATTTGAATCTAACTCGTTTATTTCGCATGCTGTTGAAGCTAAATCATGTATATCGCAAGTATATGAAGCTAATCCAATTGTTTCGCATGGATTCGAACATAAGCCTTCTACTTCGCATTGATTTGAAGTTAAATCATGTGTTTCGCATGGATTTGAATCTAACTCGTTTGTTTCGCATGCTGTTGAAGCTAAATCGTGTATATCACAAGTATTTGAAGCTATATCATTTGTTTCGCATGGATTAGAAGCTAAGCCTTCTACTTCGCATTGATTTGAAGTTAAATCATGTGTTTCGCATGGATTTGAATCTAACTCGTTTGTTTCGCATGCTGTTGAAGCTAAATCGTGTATATCGCAAGTATTTGAAGATATATCATATGTTTCGCATGGATTCCAAGATAACCCATCTAATTCGCATTGATTTGAAGCTAAATCATGTGTTTCGCATGGATTTGAAGCTAACTCGTTTGTTTCGCATGCTGTTGAAGCTAAATCATGTATATCACAAGTATTTGAAGCTAAACCATTTGTCGCATGGATTCGAAGATAATCCATCTACTTCGCATTGATTTGAAGCTAAATCATGTGTTTCGCATGGATTTGAAGCTAACTCGTTTGTTTCGCATGCAGTTGAAGCTAAATCAAGTGTATCACAAGTATTTGAAGCCAAACCATTTGCTTCGCATGGATTCGAAAATCAGCCTTCTACTTCGCATTGATTAGATGCTAAATCATGTGTTTCGCATGGATTTGAAGCTAACTCGTTTTTTTCGCATGCAGTTGAAGCTAAATCATGTACATCACAAGTATTTGAAGCCAAACCATTTGCTTCGCATGGATTCGAAAATCAGCCTTCTACTTCGCATTGATTAGATGCTAAATCATGTGTTTCGCATGGATTTGAATCTAACTCGTTTGTTTCGCATGCTGTTGAAGCTAAATCGTGTATATCACAAGTATTTGAAGCTATATCATTTGTTTCGCATGGATTCGAAGATAACCCTTCTAATTCGCATTGATTTGAAGCTAAATCATGTGTTTCGCATGGATTTGAAGCTACACACGTTTTTTTCGCATGCTGTTGAAGCTAAATCATGTATATCACAAGTATTTGAAGCTAAACCATTTGTTTCGCATGGATTCGAAGATAAGTCTCCTACTTCGCATTGATTTGAAGCTAAATCATGTGTTTCGCATGGATTTGATGCTAACTCGTTTGTTTCGCATGCAGTTGAAGCTGAACCATGTATATCACAACTATTTGAAGCTAAACTATTCGTTTCCCATGGATTCGAAGGTAAGCCTTCCACTTCGCATTGATGTGAAGCTAAATCATGTGTTTCGCATGGATTTGAAGTTAACTCGTTTGTTTCGCATGCAGTTGAAGCTAAATCATGTATATCACAAGTATATGAAGCTAATCCAATTGTTTCGCATGGATTCGAACATAAGCCTTCTACTTCGCATTGATTTGAAGCTAAATCATGTGTTTCGCATGGATTTGAAGCTAACTCGTTTATTTCGCATGCTGTTGAAGCTAAATCATGTATATCGCAAGTATATGAAGCTAATCCAATTGTTTCGCATGGATTCGAACATAAGCCTTCTACTTCGCATTGATTTGAAGCTAAATCATGTGTTTCGCATGGATTTGAATCTAACTCGTTTGTTTCGCATGCTGTTGAAGCTTAATCGTGTATATCACAAGTTTTTGAAGCTATATCATATGTTTCGCACGGATTCGAAGGTAAGCCTTCAACTTCGCATTGATTTGAAGCTAAATCATGTGTTTCGCATGGATTTGAAGTTAACTCGTTTGTTTCGCATGCAGTTGAAGCTAAATCATGTATATCACAAGTATTTGAAGCCAAACCATTTGCTTCGCATGGATTCGAAGATAACCCTTCTACTTCGCATTGATTTTAAGTTAAATCATGTGTTTCGCATGGATTTGAATCTAACTCGTTTGTTTCGCATGCTGTTGAAGCTAAATCATGTATATCACAAGTATTTGAAGCTAAACCATTTGTTTCGCCTGGATTCGAAAATAAGTCTCCTACTTCGCATTGATTTGAAGCTAAATCATGTGTTTCGCATGTATTTGAAGCTAACTCGTTTGTTTCGCATGCAGTTGAAGCTGAACCATGTATATCACAAGTTTTTGAAGCTAAACTATTCGTTTCGCATGGATTCGAAGGTAAGCCTTCCACTTCGCATTGATTTGAAGCTAAATCATGTGCTTCGCATGGATTTGAAGTTAACTCGTTTGTTTCGCATGCTGTTGAAGCTATATCATATATATCGCAAGTATATGAAGCTAATCCAATTGTTTCGCATGGATTCGAACATAAGCCTTCTACTTCGCATTGATTTGAAGCTAAATCATGTGTTTCGCATGGATTTGAATCTAACTCGTTTGTTTCGCATGCTGTTGAAGCTAAATCGTGTATATCACAAGTATTTGAAGCTATATCATTTGTTTCGCATGGATTCGAAGATAAGCCTCCTACTTCGCATTGATTTGAAGCTAAATCATGTGTTTTGCATGGATTTGAAGCTAACTCGTTTGTTTCGCATGCAGTTGAAGCTGAACCATGTATATCACAAGTATTTGAAGCTATATCATATGTTTCGCATGGATTCGAAGGTAAGCCTTCCACTTCGCATTGATTTGAAGCTAAATCATGTGTTTCGCATGGATTTGAAGTTAACTCGTTTATTTCGCATGCAGTTGATGCTAAATCATGTATATCACAAGTATTTGAAGCCAAACCATTTGCTTCGCATGGATTCGAAGATAACCCTTCTACTTCGCATTGATTTGAAGTTAAATCATGTGTTTCGCATGGATTTGAATCTAACTCGTTTATTTCGCATGCTGTTGAAGCTAAATCATGTATATCGCAAGTATATGAAGCTAATCCAATTGTTTCGCATGGATTCGAACATAAGCCTTCTACTTCGCATTGATTTGAAGCTAAATCATGTGTTTCGCATGGATTTGAATCTAACTCGTTTGTTTCGCATGCTGTTGAAGCTTAATCGTGTATATCACAAGTATTTGAAGCTATATCATTTGTTTCGCATGGATTCGAAGATAAGCCTCCTACTTCGCATTGATTTGAAGCTAAATCATGTGTTTCGCATGGATTTGAAGCTAACTCGTTTGTTTCGCATGCAGTTGAAGCAGAACCATGTATATCACAAGTATTTGAAGCTATATCATATGTTTCGCACGGATTCGAAGGTAAGCCTTCAACTTCGCATTGATTTGAAGCTAAATCATGTGTTTCGCATGGATTTGAAGTTAACTCGTTTGTTTCGCATGCAGTTGAAGCTAAATCATGTATATCACAAGTATTTGCAGCTAAACAATTTATTTCGCATGGATTCGAAGATAACCCTTCTACTTCGCATTGATTTGAAGCTAAATCATGTGTTTCGCATGGATTTGAAGCTAACTCGTTTGTTTCGCATGCAGTTGAAGCTGAACCATGTATATCACAAGTATTTGAAGCTAATCTATTCGTTTCCCATGGATTCGAAGGTAAGCCTTCCACTTCGCATTGATTTGAAGCTAAATCATGTGTTTCGCATGGATTTGAATCTAACTCGTTTGTTTCGCATGCTGTTGAAGCTAAATCATGTATATCGCAAGTATATGAAGCTAATCCAATTGTGTCGCATGGATTCGAACATAAGCCTTCTACTTCGCATTGATTTGAAGCTAAATCATGTGTTTCGCATGGATTTGAATCTAACTCGTTTGTTTCGCATGCTGTTGAAGCTAAATCGTGTATATCACAAGTATTTGAAGCTATATCATTTGTTTCGCATGGATTCGAAGATAAGCCTCCTACTTCGCATTGATTTGAAGCTAAATCATGTGTTTCGCATGGATTTGAAGCTAACTCGTTTGTTTCGCATGCAGTTGAAGCTGAACCATGTATATCACAAGTATTTGAAGCTATATCATATGTTTCGCAAGGATTCGAAGGTAAGCCTTCCACTTCGCATTGATGTGAAGCTAAATCATGTGTTTCGCATGGATTTGAAGTTAACTCGTTTGATTCGCATGCAGTTGAAGCTAAATCATGTATATCACAAGTATATGAAGCTAATCCAATTGTTTCGCATGGATTCGAACATAAGCCTTCTACTTCGCATTGATTTGAAGCTAAATCATGTGTTTCGCATGGATTTGAATCTAACTCGTTTGTTTCGCATGCTGTTGAAGCTAAATCGTGTATATCACAAGTATTTGAAGCTATATCATTTGTTTCGCATGGATTCGAAGATAAGCCTCCTACTTCGCATTGATTTGAAGCAAAATCATGTGTTTCCATGGATTTGAAGCTAACTCGTTTGTTTCGCATGCAGTTGAAGCTGAACCATGTATATCACAAGTATTTGAAGCTATATCATATGTTTCGCAAGGATTCGAAGGTAAGCCTTCCACTTCGCATTGATTTGAAGCTAAATCATGTGTTTCGCATGGATTTGAAGTTAACTCGTTTGTTTCGCATGCAGTTGAAGCTAAATCATGTATATCACAAGTATTTGAAGCCAAACCATTTGCTTCGCATGGATTCGAAGATAACCCTTCTACTTCGCATTGATTTCAAGTTAAATCATGTGTTTCGCATGGATTTGAATCTAACTCGTTTATTTCGTATGCAGTTGAAGCTAAATCATGTATATCACAAGTATTTGCAGCTAAACCATTTATTTCGCATGGATTCGAAGATAACCCTTCTACTTCGCATTGATTTGAAGTTAAATCATGTGTTTCGCATGGATTTGAATCTAACTCGTTTATTTCGCATGCTGTTGAAGCTAAATCATGTATATCACAAGTATTTGAAGCTATATCATTTGTTTCGCATGGATTCGAAGATAAGCCTCCTACTTCGCATTGATTTGAAGCTAAATCATGTGTTTCGCATGGATTTGAAGCTAACTCGTTTGTTTCGCATGCAGTTGAAGCTGAACCATGTATATCACAAGTATTTGAAGCTATATCATATGTTTCGCACGGATTCGAAGGTAAGCCTTCAACTTCGCATTGATTTGAAGCTAAATCATGTGCTTCGCATGGATTTGAAGTTAACTCGTTTGTTTCGCATGCAGTTGAAGCTAAATCATGTATATCACAAGTATTTGAAGCTAAACCATTTGTTTCGCATGGATTCGAAGATAACCCTTCTACTTCGCATTGATTTTAAGTTAAATCATGTGTTTCGCATGGATTTGAATCTAACTCGTTTGTTTCGCATGCTGTTGAAGCTAAATCATGTATATCACAAGTATTTGAAGCTAAACCATTTGTTTCGCATGGATTCGAAGATAAGTCTCCTACTTCGCATTGATTTGAAGCTAAATCATGTGTTTCGCATGGATTTGAAGCTAACTCGTTTGTTTCGCATGCTGTTGAAGCTAAATCATGTATATCACAAGTATTTGCAGCTTAAACATTTGTTTCGCATGGATTCGAAGACAACCCTTCTACTTCGCATTGATTTGAAGTTAAATCATGTGTTTCGCATGGATTTGAATCTAACTCGTTTATTTCGCATGCTGTTGAAGCTAAATCATGTATATCACAAGTATTTGAAGCTAAACCATTTGTTTCGCATGGATTCGAACATAAGCCTTCTACTTCGCATTGATTTGAAGCTAAATCATGTGTTTCGCATGGATTTGAATCTAACTCGTTTGTTTCGCATGCTGTTGAAGCTAAATCGTGTATATCACAAGTATTTGAAGCTAAACCATTTGTTTCGCATGGATTCGAAGATAAGTCTCCTACTTCGCATTGATTTGAAGCTAAATCATGTGTTTCGCATGGATTTGAAGCTAACTCGTTTGTTTCGCATGCAGTTGAAGCTGAACCATGTATATCACAACTATTTGAAGCTAAACTATTCGTTTCCCATGGATTCGAAGGTAAGCCTTCCACTTCGCATTGATTTGAAGCTAAATCATGTTTTTCGCATGGATTTGAAGTTAACTCGTTTGTTTCGCATGCAGTTGAAGCTAAATCATGTATATCACAAGTATTTGCAGCTTAAACATTTGTTTCGCATGGATTCGAAGACAACCCTTCTACTTCGCATTGATTTGAAGTTAAATCATGTGTTTCGCATGGATTTGAATCTAACTCGTTTATTTCGCATGCTGTTGAAGCTAAAACATGTATATCGCAAGTATATGAAGCTAATCCAATTGTGTCGCATGGATTCGAACATAAGCCTTCTACTTCGCATTGATTTGAAGCTAAATCATGTGTTTCGCATGGATTTGAATCTAACTCGTTTATTTCGCATGCTGTTGAAGCTAAATCATGTATATCGCAAGTATATGAAGCTAATCCAATTGTTTCGCATGGATTCGAACATAAGCCTTCTACTTCGCATTCATTTGAAGCTAAATCATGTGTTTCGCATGGATTTGAATCTAACTCGTTTGTTTCGCATGCTGTTGAAGCTAAATCGTGTATATCACAAGTATTTGAAGCTATATCATTTGTTTCGCATGGATTAGAAGATAAGCCTTCTACTTCGCATTGATTTGAAGTTAAATCATGTGTTTCGCATGGATTTGAATCTAACTCGTTTGTTTCGCATGCTGTTGAAGCTAAATCGTGTATATCACAAGTATTTGAAGATATATCATATGTTTCGCATGGATTCCAAGATAACCCATCTAATTCGCATTGATTTGAAGCTAAATCATGTGTTTCGCATGGATTTGAAGCTAACTCGTTTGTTTCGCATGCTGTTGAAGCTAAATCATGTATATCACAAGTATTTGAAGCTAAACCATTTGTCGCATGGATTCGAAGATAATCCATCTACTTCGCATTGATTTGAAGCTAAATCATGTGTTTCGCATGGATTTGAAGCTAACTCGTTTGTTTCGCATGCAGTTGAAGCTAAATCAAGTGTATCACAAGTATTTGAAGCCAAACCATTTGCTTCGCATGGATTCGAAAATCAGCCTTCTACTTCGCATTGATTAGATGCTAAATCATGTGTTTCGCATGGATTTGAATCTAACTCGTTTTTTTCGCATGCAGTTGAAGCTAAATCATGTACATCACAAGTATTTGAAGCTAAACCATTTGTTTCGCATGGATTCGAAGATAATCCATGTTCTTCGCATTCATTTGAAGCTAAATCATGTGTTTCGATTGGATTTGAAGATAACTCGTTTGTTTCGCATGCTGTTAAAGCTAAATCATGTATATCACAAGTATTTGAAGATAAACCATTTGTTTCGCATGGATTCGAAGATAACCCTTCTAATTCGCATTGATTTGAAGCTAAATCATGTGTTTCGCATGGATTTGAAGCTACACACGTTTTTTTCGCATGCAGTTGAAGCTAAATCATGTACATCACAAGTATTTGAAGCTAAACCATTTGTCGCATGCATTCGAAGATAATCCATCTACTTCGCATTAATTTGAAGCTAAATCATGTGTTTCGCTTGGATTTGATGATAACTCGTTTGTTTCGCATGCTGTTGAAGCTAAATCATGTATCACAAGTATTTGAAGCTAAACCATTTGTTTCGCATGGATTCGAAGATAAGTCTCCTACTTCGCATTGATTTGAAGCTAAATCATGTGTTTCGCATGGATTTGAAGCCAACTCGTTTGTTTCGCATGCAGTTGAAGCTGAACCATGTATATCACAACTATTTGAAGCTAAACTATTCGTTTCCCATGGATTCGAAGGTAAGCCTTCCACTTCGCATTGATGTGAAGCTAAATCATGTGTTTCGCATGGATTTGAAGTTAACTCGTTTGTTTCGCATGCATTTGAAGCTAAATCATGTATATCGCAAGTATATGAAGCTAATCCAATTGTTTCGCATGGATTCGAACATAAGCCTTCTACTTCGCATTCATTTGAAGCTAAATCATGTGTTTCGCATGGATTTGAATCTAACTCGATTGTTTCGCATGCTGTTGAAGCTAAATCGTATATATCACAAGTATTTGAAGATATATCATTTGTTTCGCATGGATTAGAAGATAAGCCTTATACTTTGCATTGATTTGAAGTTAAATCATGTGTTTCGCATGGATTTGAATCTAACTCGTTTGTTTCGCATGCTGTTGAAGCTAAATCGTGTATATCACAAGTATTTGAAGATATATCATATGTTTCGCATGGATTCCAAGATAACCCATCTAATTCGCATTGATTTGAAGCTAAATCATGTGTTTCGCATGGATTTGAAGCTAACTCGTTTGTTTCGCATGCTGTTGAAACTAAATCATGTATATCACAAGTATTTGAAGCTAAACCATTTGTCGCATGGACTCGAAGATAATCCATCTACTTCGCATTGATTTGAAGCTAAATCATGTGTTTCGCATGGATTTGAAGCTAACTCGTTTGTTTCGCATGCAGTTGAAGCTAAATCAAGTGTATCACAAGTATTTGAAGCCAAATCATTTGCTTCGCATGGATTCGAAAATCAGCCTTCTACTTCGCATTGATTAGATGCTAAATCATGTGTTTCGCATGGATTTGAATCTAACTCGTTTGTTTCGCATGCTGTTGAAGCTAAATCGTGTATATCACAAGTATTTGAAGCTATATCATTTGTTTCGCATGGATTCGAAGATAAGCCTCCTACTTCGCATTGATTTGAAGCAAAATCATGTGTTTCCATGGATTTGAAGCTAACTCGTTTGTTTCGCATGCAGTTGAAGCTGAACCATGTATATCACAAGTATTTGAAGCTATATCATATGTTTCGCAAGGATTCGAAGGTAAGCCTTCCACTTCGCATTGATTTGAAGCTAAATCATGTGTTTCGCATGGATTTGAAGTTAACTCGTTTGTTTCGCATGCAGTTGAAGCTAAATCATGTATATCACAAGTATTTGAAGCCAAACCATTTGCTTCGCATGGATTCGAAGATAACCCTTCTACTTCGCATTGATTTCAAGTTAAATCATGTGTTTCGCATGGATTTGAATCTAACTCGTTTATTTCGTATGCAGTTGAAGCTAAATCACGTATATCACAAGTATTTGCAGCTAAACCATTTATTTCGCATGGTTTCGAAGATAACCCTTCTACTTCGCATTGATTTGAAGTTAAATCATGTGTTTCGCATGGATTTGAATCTAACTCGTTTATTTCGCATGCTGTTGAAGCTAAATCATGTATATCGCAAGTATATGAAGCTAATCCAATTGTTTCGCATGGATTCGAACATAAGCCTTCTACTTCGCATTGATTTGAAGCTAAATCATGTGTTTCGCATGGATTTGAAGCTAACTCGTTTGTTTCGCATGCTGTTGAAGCTTAATCGTGTATATCACAAGTATTTGAAGCTATATCATTTGTTTCGCATGGATTCGAAGATAAGCCTCCTACTTCGCATTGATTTGAAGCTAAATCATGTGTTTCGCATGGATTTGAAGCTAACTCGTTTGTTTCGCATGCAGTTGAAGCTGAACCATGTATATCACAAGTATTTGAAGCTATATCATATGTTTCGCACGGATTCGAAGGTAAGCTTCAACTTCGCATTGATTTGAAGCTAAATCATGTGTTTCGCTTGGATTTGAAGTTAACTCGTTTGTTTCGCATGCAGTTGAAGCTAAATCATGTATATCACAAGTATTTGAAGCCAAACCATTTGCTTCGCATGGATTCGAAGATAACCCTTCTACTTCGCATTGATTTTAAGTTAAATCATGTGTTTCGCATGGATTTGAATCTAACTCGTTTGTTTCGCATGCTGTTGAAGCTAAATCATAAATCATGTATATCACAAGTATTTGAAGCTAAACCATTTGTTTCGCATGGATTCGAAGATAAGTCTCCTACTTCGCATTGATTTGAAGCTAAATCATGTGTTTCGCATGGATTTGAAGCTAACTCGTTTGTTTCGCATGCAGTTGAAGCTGAACCATGTATATCACAAGTATTTGAAGCTAAACTATTCGTTTCGCATGGATTCGAAGGTAAGCCTTCCACTTTGCATTGATTTGAAGCTAAATCATGTGCTCCGCATGGATTTGAAGTTAACTCGTTTGTTTCGCATGCTGTTGAAGCTAAATCATATATATCGCAAGTATATGAAGCTAATCCAATTGTTTCGCATGGATTCGAACATAAGCCTTCTACTTCGCATTGATTTGAAGCTAAATCATGTGTTTCGCATGGATTTGAATCTAACTCGTTTGTTTCGCATGCTGTTGAAGCTTAATCGTGTATATCACAAGTATTTGAAGCTATATCATTTGTTTCGCATGGATTCGAAGATAAGCCTCCTACTTCGCATTGATTTGAAGCTAAATCATGTGTTTCGCATGGATTTGAAGCTAACTCGTTTGTTCGCATGCAGTTGAAGCAGAACCATGTATATCACAAGTATTTGAAGCTATATCATATGTTTCGCACGGATTCGAATGTAAGCCTTCACCTTCGCATTGATTTGAAGCTAAATCATGTGTTTCGCATGGATTTGAAGTTAACTCGTTTGTTTCGCATGCAGTTGAAGCTAAATCATGTATATCACAAGTATTTGAAGCCAAACCATTTGCTTCGCATGGATTCGAATATAACCCTTCTACTTCGCATTGATTTCAAGTTAAATCATGTGTTTCGCATGGATTTGAAGCTAACTCGTTTGTTTCGCATGCAGTTGAAGCTGAACCATGTATATCACAAGTATTTGAAGCTAAACTATTCGTTTCGCATGGATTCGAAGGTAAGCCTTCCACTTCGCATTGATTTGAAGCTAAATCATGTGCTTCGCATGGATTTGAAGTTAACTCGTTTGTTTCGCATGCTGTTGAAGCTAAATCATGTATATCACAAGTATTTGAAGCTAAACCATTTGTTTCGCATGGATTCGAAGATAAGTCTCCTACTTCGCATTGATTTGAAGCTAAATCATGTCTTTCGCATGGATTTGAAGCTAACTCGTTTGTTTCGCATGCAGTTGAAGCTGAACCATGTATATCACAACTATTTGAAGCTAAACTATTCGTTTCCCATGGATTCGAAGGTAAGCCTTCCACTTCGCATTGATTTGAAGCTAAATCATGTTTTTCGCATGGATTTGAAGTTAACTCGTTTGTTTCGCATGCTGTTGAAGCTAAATCATGTATATCACAAGTATTTGCAGCTTAAACATTTGTTTCGCATGGATTCGAAGACAACCCTTCTACTTCGCATTGATTTGAAGTTAAATCATGTGTTTCGCATGGATTTGAATCTTACTCGCTTATTTCGCATGCTGTTGAAGCTAAATCATGTATATCACAAGTATTTGAAGCTAAACCATTTGTTTCGCATGGATTCGAACATAAGCCTTCTACTTCGCATTGATTTGAAGCTAAATCATGTGTTTCGCATGGATTTGAATCTAGCTCGTTTGTTTCGCATGCTGTTGAAGCTACATCGTGTATATCACAAGTATTTGAAGCTATATCATATGTTTCGCATGGATTCGAAGATAAGCCTCCTACTTCGCATTGATTTGAAGCTAAATCATGTGTTTCGCATGGATTTGAAGCTAACTCGTTTGTTTCGCATGCAGTTGAAGCTGAACCATGTATATCACAAGTATTTGAAGCTATATCATATGTTTCGCATGGATTCGAAGCTAAGCCTTCTACTTCGCATTGATTTGAAGTTAAATCATGTGTTTCGCATGGATTTGAATCTAACTCGTTTGTTTCGCATGCTGTTGAAGCTAAATCGTGTATATCACAAGTATTTGAAGCTATATCATATGTTTCGCATGGATTCAAGATAACCCTTCTAATTCGCATTGATTTGAATCTAAATCATGTGTTTCGCATGGATTTGAAGCTAACTCGTTTGTTTCGCATGCTGTTGAAGCTAAATCATGTATATCACAAGTATTTGAAGCTATATCATATGTTCCGCATGGATTCGAAGATAATCCATCTACTTCGCATTGATTTGAAGCTAAATCATGTGTTTCGCTTGGATTTGAAGATAACTCGTTTGTTTCGCATGCTGTTGAAGCTAAATCATGTATATCACAAGTATTTGAAGCTAAACCATTTGTTTCGCATGGATTCGAATATAAGCCTCCTACTTCGCATTCATTGAAGCTAAATCATGTGTTTCGCATGGGTTTGAAGCTAACTCGTTTGTTTCGCCTGCATTTGAATCTATATCATTTATATTCACAAGTATGTGAAGCTAAATCATTCGTTCCGCATGGATTTGAAGCTAAGCCATCAACTGCGCGTTGACTTGATGCTAAATCATGTGTTTCGCATGGATTTGAAGCTAACTCGTTTGTTTCGCATGCTGTTGAAGGCCGAATCATGTATATCACAAGTATTTGTAGCTATATCATATGTTTCGCATGGATTCGAAGATAACCCTTCTAGTTCGCATTGATTTGAAGTTAAATCATGTGTTTCGTATGGATTTGAATCTAACTCGTTTATTTCGATGCAGTTGTAGCTAAATCATGTATATCACAAGTATTTGCAGCTAAACCATTTGTTTCGCATGGATTCGAAGATAACCCTTCTACTTCGCATTGATTTGAAGTTAAATCATGTGTTTCGCATGGATTTGAATCTAACTCGTTTATTTCGCATGCTGTTGAAGCTAAATCATGTATGTCGCAAGTATATGAAGCTAATCCAATTGTTTCGCATGGATTCGAACATAAGCCTTCTACTTCGCATTGATTTGAAGCTAAATCATGTGTTTCGCATGGATTTGAATCTAACTCGTTTGTTTCGCATGCTGTTGAAGCTAAATCGTGTATATCACAAGTATTTGAAGCTATATCATTTGTTTCGCATGGATTCGAAGATAAGCCTTCTACTTCGCATTGATTTGAAGTTAAATCATGTGTTTTGCATGGATTTGAATCTAACTCGTTTGTTTCGCATGCTGTTGAAGCTAAATCGTGTATATCACAAGTATTTGAAGCTATATCATATGTTTTGCATGGATTCCAAGATAACCCATCTAATTCGCATTGATTTGAAGCTAAATCATGTGTTTCGCATGGATTTGAAGCTAACTCGTTTGTTTCGCATGCTGTTGAAGCTAAATCATGTATATCACAAGTATTTGAAGCTAAACCATTTGTCGCATGGATTCGAAGATAATCCATCTACTTCGCATTGATTTGAAGCTAAATCATGTGTTTCGCATGGGTTAGAAGCTAACTCGTTTGTTTCGCCTGCATTTGAAGCTATATCATTTATATTCACAAGTATGTGAAGCTAAATCATTCGTTTCGCATGGATTTGATGCTAAGCCATCAACTTCGCGTTGACTTGATGCTAAATCATGTGTTTCGCATGGATTTGAAGCTAACTCGTTTGTTTCGCATGCTGTTGAAGCTGAATCATGTATATCACAAGTATTTGTAGCTATATCATATGTTCGCGTGGATTCGAAGATAACGCTTCTAATTCGCATTGATTTGAAGCTAAATCATGTGTTTCGCATGGATTTGAAGCTAAATCGTTTGTTTCGCATGCAGTTGAAGCTGAATCATGAATATCACAAGTATTTGACGCTAATCTATTCGTTTCGCATGGATTCGAAGATAACCCTTCTTCTTCGCATTGATTTGAAGCTAAATCATGTGTTTCGCATGGGTTTGAAGCTAACTCGTTTATTTCGCATGCTGTTGAAGCTAAATCATGTATATCACAAGTATATGAAGCTAATCCATTTGTTTCGCATGGTTTCGAAGATAAGCCTTCTACTTCGCATTGATTTGAAGATAAATCATGTGTTTCGCATGGATTTGAATCTAACTCGTTTGTTTCGCATGCTGTTGGAACTAAATCATGTATATCACAAGTATTTGAAGCTATATCATTTGTTTCGCATTTATTCGAAGATAAGCCTTCTACTTCGCATTGATTTTAATCTAAATCATGTGTTTCGCATGGATTTGAAGCTAACTCGTTTGGTTCGCATGCAGTTGAAGCTGAATCATGTATATCACAAGTATTTGAGCTAAACCATTTGATTCCCATGGATTTGAAGCTAAGCGTTCTTCTTAGCATTGATTTGAAGATAAATCATGTTTTTCGCTTGGACTTGAAGTTAACTCGTTTGCTTCGCATGCTGTTGAAGCTAAATCATGTATATCACAAGTATTTGAAGCTATATCATATGTTTCGCATGGATTCGAAGATAAGCCTCCTACTTCGCATTGATTTGAAGATAAATCATGTGTTTCGCATGGATTTGAAGCTGACTCGTTTGTTTCGCATGCTGTTGGAACTAAATCATGTATATCACATCTATTTGAAGCTATATCATTTGTTTCGCATTTATTCGAAGATAACCCTTCTAATTCGCATTCATTGGAACCTAAATCATGTGTTTCGCATGGATTTGAAGCCATCTCGTTTGTTTCGCATGCTGTTCAAGCTAAATCATGTATATCACAAGTATTTGAAGCTAAACAATTTGTTTCGCATGGTTTCGAAGATAATCCATATACTTCGCATTGATTTGAAGCTAAATCATGTGTTTCGCATGGGTTTGAAGCTAACTCGTTTGTTTCGCCTGCATTTGAAGCTATATCACTATATTCACAAGTATGTGAAGCTAAATCATTCGTTTCGCATGGATTCGAAGGTAAGCCTTCCACTTCACATTGATTTGAAGCTAAATCATGTCTTTCGCATAGATTTGAAGTTAACTCGTTTGTTTCGCATGCAGTTGAAGCTAAATCATGTATATCACAAGTATTTGCAGCTAAACCATTTGTTTCGCATGGATTCGAAGATAACCCTTCTACTTCGCATTGATTTGAAGTTAATCATGTGTTTCGCATGGATTTGAATCTAACTCGTTTATTTCGCATGCTGTTGAAGCTAAATGATGTATATCGCAAGTATATGAAGCTAATCCAATTGTTTCGCATGGATTCGAACATAAGCCTTCTACTTCGCATTGATTTTAATCTAAATCATGGTGTTTCGCATGGATTTGAAGCTAACTCGTTTGTTTCGCATGCAGTTGAAACTGAATCATGTATATCACAAGTATTTGAAGCTAAACCATTTGAATCCCATGGATTTGAAGGTAAGCTTTCTACTTAGCATTGATTTGAAGATAAATCATGTTTTTCGCTTGGACTTGAAGTTAACTCGTTTATTCGCATGCTGTTGAAGCTAAATCATGTATACCACAAGTATATGAAGCTAATCCAATTGTTTCGCATGGATTCGAAGATAAGCCTTCTACTTCGCATTGATTTGAAGTTAAATCATGTGTTTCGCATGGATTTGAATCTAACTCGTTTATTTCGCATGCTGTTGAAGCTAAATGATGTATATCGCAAGTATATGAAGCTAATCCAATTGTTTCGCATGGATTCGAACATAAGCCTTCTACTTCGCATTGATTTGAAGCTAAATCATGTGTTTCGCATGGATTTGAATCTAGCTCGTTTGTTTCGCATGCTGTTGAAGCTACATCGTGTATATCACAAGTATTTGAAGCTATATCATATGTTTCGCATGGATTCGAAGATAAGCCTCCTACTTCGCATTGATTTGAAGCTAATCATGTGTTTCGCATGGATTTGAAGCTAACTCGTTTGTTTAGCATGCAGTTGAAGCTGAACCATGTATATCACAAGTATTTGAAGCTATATCATATGTTTCGCATGGATTCGAAGATAAGCCTTCTACTTCGCATTGATTTGAAGTTAAATCATGTGTTTCGCATGGATTTGAATCTAACTCGTTTGTTCGCATGCTGTTGAAGTTAAATCGTGTATATCACAAGTATTTGAAGCTATATCATATGTTTTCGCATGGATTCCAAGATAACCCTTCTAATTCGCATTGATTTGAAGCTAAATCATGTGTTTCGCATGGATTTGAAGCTAACTCGTTTGTTTCGCATGCTGTTGAAGCTAAATCATGTATATCACAAGTATTTGAAGCTATATCATATGTTCCGCATGGATTCGAAGATAAACCTTCTAATTCGCATTGATTTGAAGCTAAATCATGTGTTTCGCATGGTTTTGAAGCTAACTCGTTTTTTTCGCATGCAGTTGAAGCTAAATCATGTACATCACAAGTATTTGAAGCTAAACCATTTGTCGCATGGATTCGAAGATAATCCATCTACTTCGCATTGATTTGAAGCTAAATCATGTGTTTCGCTTGGATTTGAAGATAACTCGTTTGTTTCGCATGCTGTTGAAGCTAAATCATGTATATCACAAGTATTTGAAGCTAAACCATTTGTTTCGCATGGATTCGAAGATAAGCCTCCTACTTCGCATTGATTTGAAGCTAAATCATGTGTTTCGCATGGGTTTGAATCTAACTCGTTTGTTTCGCATGCTGTTGAAGCTAAATCGTGTATATCACAAGTATTTGAAGCTATATCATATGTTTCGCATGGATTCCAAGATAACCCTTCTAATTCGCATTGATTTGAAGCTAAATCATGTGTTTCGCATGGATTTGAAGCTAACTCGTTTGTTTCGCATGCTGTTGAAGCTAAATCATGTATATCACAAGTATTTGAAGCTATATCATATGTTCCGCATGGATTCGAAGATAACCCATCTAATTCGCATTGATTTGAAGCTAAATCATGTGTTTCGCATGGTTTTGAAGCTAACTCGTTTTTTTCGCATGCAGTTGAAGCTAAATCATGTACATCACAAGTATTTGAAGCTAAACCATTTGTCGCATGGATTCGAAGATAATCCATCTACTTCGCATTGATTTGAAGCTAAATCATGTGTTTCGCTTGGATTTGAAGATAACTCGTTTGTTTCGCATGCTGTTGAAGCTAAATCATGTATATCACAAGTATTTGAAGCTAAACCATTTGTTTCGCATGGATTCGAAGATAAGCCTCCTACTTCGCATTGATTTGAAGCTAAATCATGTGTTTCGCATGGATTTGAAGCTAACTCGTTTGTTTCGCATGCTGTTGAAGCTGAATCATGTATATCACAAGTATTTGAAGCTATATCATATGTTCCGCATGGATTCGAAGATAAACCTTCTAATTCGCATTGATTTGAAGCTAAATCATGTGTTTCGCATGGATTTGAATCTAACTCGTTTGTTTCGCATGCTGTTGAAGCTAAATCGTGTATATCACAAGTATTTGAAGCTATATCATTTGTTTCGCATGGATTCGAAGATAAGCCTTCTACTTCGCATTGATTTGAAGTTAAATCATGTGTTTTGCATGGATTTGAATCTAACTCGTTTGTTTCGCATGCTGTTGAAGCTAAATCGTGTATATCACAAGTATTTGAAGCTATATCATATGTTTTGCATGGATTCCAAGATAACCCATCTAATTCGCATTGATTTGAAGCTAAATCATGTGTTTCGCATGGATTTGAAGCTAACTCGTTTGTTTCGCATGCTGTTGAAGCTAAATCATGTATATCACAAGTATTTGAAGCTAAACCATTTGTCGCATGGATTCGAAGATAATCCATCTACTTCGCATTGATTTGAAGCTAAATCATGTGTTTCGCATGGGTTAGAAGCTAACTCGTTTGTTTCGCCTGCATTTGAAGCTATATCATTTATATTCACAAGTATGTGAAGCTAAATCATTCGTTTCGCATGGATTTGATGCTAAGCCATCAACTTCGCGTTGACTTGATGCTAAATCATGTGTTTCGCATGGATTTGAAGCTAACTCGTTTGTTTCGCATGCTGTTGAAGCTGAATCATGTATATCACAAGTATTTGTAGCTACATCATATGTTTCGCGTGGATTCGAAGATAACGCTTCTAATTCGCATTGATTTGAAGCTAAATCATGTGTTTCGCATGGATTTGAAGCTAAATCGTTTGTTTCGCATGCAGTTGAAGCTGAATCATGAATATCACAAGTATTTGACGCTAATCTATTCGTTTCGCATGGATTCGAAGATAACCCTTCTTCTTCGCATTGATTTGAAGCTAAATCATGTGTTTCGCATGGGTTTGAAGCTAACTCGTTTATTTCGCATGCTGTTGAAGCTAAATCATGTATATCACAAGTATATGAAGCTAATCCATTTGTTTCGCATGGTTTCGAAGATAAGCCTTCTACTTCGCATTGATTTGAAGATAAATCATGTGTTTCGCATGGATTTGAATCTAACTCGTTTGTTTCGCATGCTGTTGGAACTAAATCATGTATATCACAAGTATTTGAAGCTATATCATTTGTTTCGCATTTATTCGAAGATAAGCCTTCTACTTCGCATTGATTTTAATCTAAATCATGTGTTTCGCATGGATTTGAAGCTAACTCGTTTGGTTCGCATGCAGTTGAAGCTGAATCATGTATATCACAAGTATTTGAAGCTAAACCATTTGATTCCCATGGATTTGAAGCTAAGCGTTCTTCTTAGCATTGATTTGAAGATAAATCATGTTTTTCGCTTGGACTTGAAGTTAACTCGTTTGCTTCGCATGCTGTTGAAGCTAAATCATGTATATCACAAGTATTTGAAGCTATATCATATGTTTCGCATGGATTCGAAGATAAGCCTCCTACTTCGCATTGATTTGAAGATAAATCATGTGTTTCGCATGGATTTGAAGCTGACTCGTTTGTTTCGCATGCTGTTGGAACTAAATCATGTATATCACATCTATTTGAAGCTATATCATTTGTTTCGCATTTATTCGAAGATAACCCTTCTAATTCGCATTCATTGGAACCTAAATCATGTGTTTCGCATGGATTTGAAGCCATCTCGTTTGTTTCGCATGCTGTTCAAGCTAAATCATGTATATCACAAGTATTTGAAGCTAAACAATTTGTTTCGCATGGTTTCGAAGATAATCCATATACTTCGCATTGATTTGAAGCTAAATCATGTGTTTCGCATGGGTTTGAAGCTAACTCGTTTGTTTCGCCTGCATTTGAAGCTATATCACTTATATTCACAAGTATGTGAAGCTAAATCATTCGTTTCGCATGGATTCGAAGGTAAGCCTTCCACTTCACATTGATTTGAAGCTAAATCATGTCTTTCGCATAGATTTGAAGTTAACTCGTTTGTTTCGCATGCAGTTGAAGCTAAATCATGTATATCACAAGTATTTGCAGCTAAACCATTTGTTTCGCATGGATTCGAAGATAACCCTTCTACTTCGCATTGATTTGAAGTTAAATCATGTGTTTCGCATGGATTTGAATCTAACTCGTTTATTTCGCATGCTGTTGAAGCTAAATGATGTATATCGCAAGTATATGAAGCTAATCCAATTGTTTCGCATGGATTCGAACATAAGCCTTCTACTTCGCATTGATTTTAATCTAAATCATGTGTTTCGCATGGATTTGAAGCTAACTCGTTTGTTTCGCATGCAGTTGAAACTGAATCATGTATATCACAAGTATTTGAAGCTAAACCATTTGAATCCCATGGATTTGAAGGTAAGCTTTCTACTTAGCATTGATTTGAAGATAAATCATGTTTTTCGCTTGGACTTGAAGTTAACTCGTTTATTTCGCATGCTGTTGAAGCTAAATCATGTATACCACAAGTATATGAAGCTAATCCAATTGTTTCGCATGGATTCGAAGATAAGCCTTCTACTTCGCATTGATTTGAAGTTAAATCATGTGTTTCGCATGGATTTGAATCTAACTCGTTTATTTCGCATGCTGTTGAAGCTAAATGATGTATATCGCAAGTATATGAAGCTAATCCAATTGTTTCGCATGGATTCGAACATAAGCCTTCTACTTCGCATTGATTTGAAGCTAAATCATGTGTTTCGCATGGATTTGAATCTAGCTCGTTTGTTTCGCATGCTGTTGAAGCTACATCGTGTATATCACAAGTATTTGAAGCTATATCATATGTTTCGCATGGATTCGAAGATAAGCCTCCTACTTCGCATTGATTTGAAGCTAAATCATGTGTTTCGCATGGATTTGAAGCTAACTCGTTTGTTTAGCATGCAGTTGAAGCTGAACCATGTATATCACAAGTATTTGAAGCTATATCATATGTTTCGCATGGATTCGAAGATAAGCCTTCTACTTCGCATTGATTTGAAGTTAAATCATGTGTTTCGCATGGATTTGAATCTAACTCGTTTGTTTCGCATGCTGTTGAAGTTAAATCGTGTATATCACAAGTATTTGAAGCTATATCATATGTTTCGCATGGATTCCAAGATAACCCTTCTAATTCGCATTGATTTGAAGCTAAATCATGTGTTTCGCATGGATTTGAAGCTAACTCGTTTGTTTCGCATGCTGTTGAAGCTAAATCATGTATATCACAAGTATTTGAAGCTATATCATATGTTCCGCATGGATTCGAAGATAAACCTTCTAATTCGCATTGATTTGAAGCTAAATCATGTGTTTCGCATGGTTTTGAAGCTAACTCGTTTTTTTCGCATGTAGTTGAAGCTAAATCATGTACATCACAAGTATTTGAAGCTAAACCATTTGTCGCATGGATTCGAAGATAATCCATCTACTTCGCATTGATTTGAAGCTAAATCATGTGTTTCGCTTGGATTTGAAGATAACTCGTTTGTTTCGCATGCTGTTGAAGCTAAATCATGTATATCACAAGTATTTGAAGCTAAACCATTTGTTTCGCATGGATTCGAAGATAAGCCTCCTACTTCGCATTGATTTGAAGCTAAATCATGTGTTTCGCATGGGTTTGAATCTAACTCGTTTGTTTCGCATGCTGTTGAAGCTAAATCGTGTATATCACAAGTATTTGAAGCTATATCATATGTTTCGCATGGATTCCAAGATAACCCTTCTAATTCGCATTGATTTGAAGCTAAATCATGTGTTTCGCATGGATTTGAAGCTAACTCGTTTGTTTCGCATGCTGTTGAAGCTAAATCATGTATATCACAAGTATTTGAAGCTATATCATATGTTCCGCATGGATTCGAAGATAACCCATCTAATTCGCATTGATTTGAAGCTAAATCATGTGTTTCGCATGGTTTTGAAGCTAACTCGTTTTTTTCGCATGCAGTTGAAGCTAAATCATGTACATCACAAGTATTTGAAGCTAAACCATTTGTCGCATGGATTCGAAGATAATCCATCTACTTCGCATTGATTTGAAGCTAAATCATGTGTTTCGCTTGGATTTGAAGATAACTCGTTTGTTTCGCATGCTGTTGAAGCTAAATCATGTATATCACAAGTATTTGAAGCTAAACCATTTGTTTCGCATGGATTCGAAGATAAGCCTCCTACTTCGCATTGATTTGAAGCTAAATCATGTGTTTCGCATGGATTTGAAGCTAACTCGTTTGTTTCGCATGCTGTTGAAGCTGAATCATGTATATCACAAGTATTTGAAGCTATATCATATGTTCCGCATGGATTCGAAGATAAACCTTCTAATTCGCATTGATTTGAAGCTAAATCATGTGTTTCGCATGGTTTTGAAGCTAACTCGTTTTTTTCGCATGCAGTTGAAGCTAAATCATGTACATCACAAGTATTTGAAGCTAAACCATTTGTCGCATGGATTCGAAGATAATCCATCTACTTCGCATTGATTTGAAGCTAAATCATGTGTTTCGCTTGGATTTGAAGATAACTCGTTTGTTTCGCATGCTGTTGAAGCTAAATCATGTATATCACAAGTATTTGAAGCTAAACCATTTGTTTCGCATGGATTCGAAGATAAGCCTCCTACTTCGCATTGATTTGAAGCTAAATCATGTGTTTCGCATGGGTTTGAATCTAACTCGTTTGTTTCGCATGCTGTTGAAGCTAAATCGTGTATATCACAAGTATTTGAAGCTATATCATATGTTTCGCATGGATTCCAAGATAACCCTTCTAATTCGCATTGATTTGAAGCTAAATCATGTGTTTCGCATGGATTTGAAGCTAACTCGTTTGTTTCGCATGCTGTTGAAGCTAAATCATGTATATCACAAGTATTTGAAGCTATATCATATGTTCCGCATGGATTCGAAGATAACCCATCTAATTCGCATTGATTTGAAGCTAAATCATGTGTTTCGCATGGTTTTGAAGCTAACTCGTTTTTTTCGCATGCAGTTGAAGCTAAATCATGTACATCACAAGTATTTGAAGCTAAACCATTTGTCGCATGGATTCGAAGATAATCCATCTACTTCGCATTGATTTGAAGCTAAATCATGTGTTTCGCTTGGATTTGAAGATAACTCGTTTGTTTCGCATGCTGTTGAAGCTAAATCATGTATATCACAAGTATTTGAAGCTAAACCATTTGTTTCGCATGGATTCGAAGATACGCCTCCTACTTCGCATTGATTTGAAGCTAAATCATGTGTTTCGCATGGGTTTGAAGCTAACTCGTTTGTTTCGCCTGCATTTGAATCTATATCATTTATATTCACAAGTATGTGAAGCTAAATCATTCGTTTCGCATGGATTTGAAGCTAAGCCATCAACTGCGCGTTGACTTGATGCTAAATCATGTGTTTCGCATGGATTTGAAGCTAACTCGTTTGTTTCGCATGCTGTTGAAGCTGAATCATGTATATCACAAGTATTTGTAGCTATATCATATGTTTCGCATGGATTCGAAGATAACCCTTCTAGTTCGCATTGATTTGAAGTTAAATCATGTGTTTCGTATGGATTTGAATCTAACTCGTTTATTTCGCATGCCGTTGAAGCTAAATCATGTATAACACAAGCATATGAAGCTAATCCAATTGTTTCGCATGGATTCTAACATAAGCCTTCCACTTCGCATTGATTTGAAGCTAAATCATGTGTTTCGCATGGATTTGAATCTAACTCGTTTGTTTCGCATGCTGTTGAAGCTAAATCATGTATATCACAAGTATTTGAAGTTAAACAATTTGTTTCGCATGGTTTCGAAGATAATCCATATACTTCGCATTGATTTGAAGCTAAATCATGTGTTTCGCATGGGTTTGAAGTTAACTCGTTTGTTTCGCCTGCATTTGAAGCTATATCACTTATATTCACAAGTATGTGAAGCTAAATCATTCGTTTCGCATGGATTTGAAGCTAAGCCATCAACTTCGCGTTGACTTGATGCTAAATCATGTGTTTCGCATGGATTTGAAGCTAACTCGTTTGTTTCGCATGCTGTTGAAGCTGAATCATGTATATCACAAGTATTTGCAGCTATATCATATGTTTCGCATGGATTCGAAGATAACACTTCTAATTCGCATTGATTTGAAGTTAAATCATGTGTTTCGCATGGATTTGAAGCTAACTCGTTTGTTTCGCATGCAGTTGAAGCTGAAACATGAATATCACAAGTATTTGAAGCTAATCTATTCGTTTCGCATGGATTCGAAGATAACCCTTCTTCTTCGCATTGATTTGAAGCTAAATCATGTGTTTCGCATGGGTTTGAAGCTAACTCGTTTATTTCGCATGCTGTTGAAGCTAAATCATGTATATCACAAGTATATGAAGCTAATCCATTTGTTACGCATGGATTCGAAGATCAGCCTTCTACTTCGCATTGATTTACGGCTAAATCATGTTTTCCGCATGGATTTTAAGCTTAACTCGTTTTTTTCGCATGCAGTTGAAGCTAAATCATGTACATCACAAGTATTTGAAGCTAAACCATTTGTCGCATGCATTCGAAGATAATCCATCTACTTCGCATTAATTTGAAGCTAAATCATGTGTTTCGCTTGGATTTGATGATAACTCGTTTGTTTCGCATGCTGTTGAAGCTGAATCATGTATATCACAAGTATTTGTAGCTATTTCATATGTTTCGCATGGATTCGAAGATAACCCTTCTAGTTCGCATTGATTTGAAGTTAAATCATGTGTTTCGTATGGATTTGAATCTAACTCGTTTATTTCGCATGCTGTTGAAGCTAAATCATGTATATCACAAGTATTTGAAGCTAAACCATTTGTTACGCATGGATTCGAAGATCTGCCTTCTACTTCGCATTGATTTACGGCTAAATCATGTTTTCCGCATGGATTTTAAGCTAACTCGTTTTTTTCGCATGCTGTTGAATCTAAATCATGTATATCACAAGTATTTGAAGCTATATCATATGTTTCGCATGGATTCGAAGATAACCCTTCTACTTCGCATTGATTTGAAGTTAAATCATGTGTTTCGCATGAATTTGAATCTAACTTGTTTATTTCATATGCTGTTGAAGCTAAATCATGTATATCACAAGTATTTGAAGCTATATCATATGTTTCGCATGGATTCGAAGATAACCCTTCTAATTCGCATTGCGTTGAAGCTAAATCATGTGTTTCGCATGGATTTGAAGCTAACTCGTTTGTTTCGCATGCTGTTGAAGCTAAGTCATGTATATCATAAGTATTTGAAGCTAAACCATTTGATTCGCTTGGATTCGAAGATAAGCCACCTACTTCGCATTGATTTGAAGCTAAATCATGTGTTCACATGGATTTGAAGCTATCTCGTTTGTTTCGCATGCTGTTGAAGCTAAATCAAGTGTATCACAAGTATTCGAGCCATACCATTTGCTTCGCATGGATTCGAAGGTCAGCCTTCTACTTCGCATTTATTAGATGCTAAATCATGTGCTTCGCATGGGTTTGAGGCTAACTCGTTTGTTTCGCCTGCATTTGAAGCTATATCACTTATATTCACAAGTATGTGAAGCTAAATCATTCGTTTCGCATGGATTTGAAGGTAAGCCATCAACTTCGCGTTGAATTGATGCTAAATCATGTTTTTCGTTTGGACTTGAAGCTAACTCGTTTGTTTCGCATGCAGTTGAAGCTGAATCACGTATGTCACAAGCATTTGAAGCTAAACTATTCGTTTCGCATGGATTCGAAGATAAGCCTTCCACTTCGCATTGATTTCAAGCTAAATCATGTGCTCCGCATGGATTTTAAGCTAACTCGTTTGTTTCGCCTGCATTTGAAGCCATATCACTTATATTTTCAAGCATGTGAAGCTAAATCATTCGTTTCGCATGGATTTGAAGCTAAGCCATCAACTTCGCGTTGACTTGATGCTAAATCATGTTTTTCGTTTGGACTTGAAGCTAACTCGTTTGTTTCGCATGTTGTTGAAGCTAAATCATGTTTATCACAAGTATTTGAAGCTAAACCATTTGATTCCCATGGATTTGATGCTAAGCTTTCAACTTCTCATTGATTTGAATATAAATCATGTGTTTCGCTTGGATTTGAAGCTAACTCCTTTGTTTCGCATGCTGTTGAAGCTAAATCAAGTGTATCACAAGTATTTGAAGCCAAATCATTTGCTTCGCATGGATTCAAAGATCAGCCTTCTACTTCGCATTGATTAGATGATAAATCATATGTTTCGCATGGATTTGAAGCTAACTCGTTTGTTTCGCATGCAGTTGAAGCTGAATCATGTATATCACAAGTATTTGAAGCTATATCATATGTTTCGCATGGATTCGAAGATAACCCTTCCACTTCGCATTGATTTGAAACTAAATCATGTGTTTCGCATGGATTTGAATCGAACTCGTTTGTTTCGCTTGCTGTTGAAGCTAAATCATGTATATCACAAGTATTTGAAGTTAAACAATTTGTTTCGCATGGATTCGATGATAACCCATGTACTTCGCATTGATTTGAAGCTAAATCATGAGTTTCGCATGGATTTGAATCGAACTCGTTTGTTTCGCATGCTGTTGAAACTAAATCATGTATATCACAAGTATATGAAGCTAATCCATCTGTTTCGCATGGATTCGAGGATGAGCCTTCCACTTCGCATTGATTTGAAACTAAATCATGTGTTTCGCATTGATTTGAATCGAACTCGTTTGTTTCGAATGCTGTTGAAGGTCAATCATGTATATCACAAGTATTTGAAATTAAACAATTTGTTTCGCATTTATTCGAAGCTAAGCCTTCTACTTCGCATTGATTTGAAGTTAAATCATGTGTTTCGCATGGATTTGAATCTAACTCGTTTATTTCGCATGCTGTTGAAGCTAAATCAAGTGTATCACAAGTATTTGAAGCCAAACCATTTGCTTCGCATGGATTCGAAGATCAGCCTTCTACTTCGCATTTATTAGATGCTAAATCATGTGTTTCGCATGGATTTGAAGCTAACTCGTTTGTTTCGCATTCTGTTGAAGCTAAATCATGCATATCACAAGTATTTGAAGCTAAACAATTTGTTTCGCATGGATTCGAAGATAAGCCTCCTACTTCGCATTGATTTGAAGCTAAATCATGTGTTCGCATGGATTTGAATCGAACTCGTTTGTTTCGCATGCTGTTGAAACTAAATCAAGTGTATCACAAGTATTTGAAGCCAAACCATTTGCTTCGCATGGATTCGAAAATCAGCCTTCTACTTCGCATTGATTAGATGCTAAATCATATGTTTCGCATGGATTTGAAGCTAACTCGTTTTTTTCGCATGCAGTTGAAGCTAAATCATGTACATCACAAGTATTTGAAGCTAAACCATTTATCGCATGCATTCGAAGATAATCCATCTACTTCGCATTAATTTGAAGCTAAATCATGTGTTTCGCTCGGATTTGATGATAACTCGTTTGTTTCGCATGCTGTTGAAGCTGAATCATGTATATCACAAGTATTTGTAGCTATATCATATGTTTCGCATGGATTCGAAGATAACCCTTCTAGTTCGCATTGATTTGAAGTTAAATCATGTGTTTCGTATGGATTTGAATCTAACTCGTTTATTTCGCATGCTGTTGAAGCTAAATCATGTATATCACAAGTATTTGAAGCTAAACCATTTGTTGCGCATGGATTCGAAGATCTGCCTTCTACTTCGCATTGATTTACGGCTAAATCATGTGTTCCGCATGGATTTTAAGCTAACTCGTTTTTTTCGCATGCAGTTGAAGCTAAATCATGTATATCACAAGTATTTGAAGCTAAACCATTTGTTTCGCATGGATTCGAAGATAACCCTTCTACTTCGCATTGATTTGAAGTTAAATCATGTGTTTCGCATGAATTTGAATCTAACTCGTTTATTTCGTATGCTGTTGAAGCTAAATCATGTATATCACAAGTATATGAAGATAATCCATCTGTTTCGCATGGATTCGAGGATAAGCCTTCCACTTCGCATTGATTTGAAATTAAATCATGTGTTTCGCATGGATTTGAATCGAACTCGTTTGTTTCGAATGCTGTTGAAGCTAAATCATGTATATCACAAGTATTTGAAGTTAAACAATTTGTGTCGCATGGACTCGATGATAACCCATGTACTTCGCATTGACTTGAAGCTAAATCATGTGTTTCGCATGGATTTGAATCGAACTCGTTTGTTTCGCATGCTGTTGAAGCTATATCATGTATATCACAAGTATTTGAAGCTAAACCATTTGTTTCGCATGGATTCGAAGATAAGCCTCCTACTTCGCATTGATTTGAAGCTAAATCGTGTGTTCGCATGGATTTGAAGCTAACTCGTTTGTTTCGCAAGCTGTTGAAGCTAAATCGTGTATATCACAAGTATTTGAAGCTATATCATATGTTTCGCATGGATTCGAAGATAACCCTTCTACTTCGCATTGATTTGAAGTTAAATCATGTGTTTCGCATGAATTTGAATCTAACTCGTTTATTTCGTATACTGTTAAAGCTAAATCATGTATATCACAAGTATATGAAGCTAATCCATCTGTTTCGCATGGATTCGAGGATAAGCCTTCCACTTCGCATTGATTTGAAACTAAATCATGTGTTTCGCATGGATTTGAATCGAACTCGTTTGTTTCGAATGCTGTTGAAGCTAAATCATGTATATCACAAGTATTTGAAGTTAAACAATTTGTTTCGCATGGATTCGAAGATAACCCTTCTACTTCGCATTGATTTGAAGTTAAATCATGTGTTTCGCATGGATTTGAATCTAACTCGTTTATTTCGCATGCTGTTGAAGCTAAATCATGTATATCGCAAGTATATGAAGGTAATCCAATTGTTTCGCATGGATTCGAACATAAGCCTTCTACTTCGCATTGATTTGAAGCTAAATCATGTGTTTCGCATGGATTTGAATCTAACTCGTTTGTTTCGCATGCTATTGAAGCTAAATCATGTATATCGCAAGTATATGAAGCTAATCCAATTGTTTCGCATGGATTCGAACATAAGCCTTCTACTTCGCATTGATTTGAAGTTAAATCATGTGTTTCGTATGGATTTGAATCTAACTCGTTTATTTCGCATGCTGTTGAAGCTAAATCATGTATATCACAAGTATCTGAAGCTAAACCATTTGTTACGCATGGATTCGAAGATCTGCCTTCTACTTCGCATTGATTTACGGCTAAATCATGTTTTCCGCATGGATTTTAAGCTAACTCGTTTTTTTCGCATGCTGTTGAATCTAAATCATGTATATCACAAGTATTTGAAGCTATATCATATGTTTCGCATGGATTCGAAGATAACCCTTCTACTTCGCATTGATTTGAAGTTAAATCATGTGTTTCGCATGAATTTGAATCTAACTTGTTTATTTCATATGCTGTTGAAGCTAAATCATGTATATCACAAGTATTTGAAGCTATATCATATGTTTCGCATGGATTCGAAGATAACCCTTCTAATTCGCATTGCGTTGAAGCTAAATCATGTGTTTCGCATGGATTTGAAGCTAACTCGTTTGTTTCGCATGCTGTTGAAGCTAAGTCATGTATATCATAAGTATTTGAAGCTAAACCATTTGATTCGCTTGGATTCGAAGATAAGCCACCTACTTCGCATTGATTTGAAGCTAAATCATGTGTTCACATGGATTTGAAGCTATCTCGTTTGTTTCGCATGCTGTTGAAGCTAAATCAAGTGTATCACAAGTATTCGAGCCATACCATTTGCTTCGCATGGATTCGAAGGTCAGCCTTCTACTTCGCATTTATTAGATGCTAAATCATGTGCTTCGCATGGGTTTGAGGCTAACTCGTTTGTTTCGCCTGCATTTGAAGCTATATCACTTATATTCACAAGTATGTGAAGCTAAATCATTCGTTTCGCATGGATTTGAAGGTAAGCCATCAACTTCGCGTTGAATTGATGCTAAATCATGTTTTTCGTTTGGACTTGAAGCTAACTCGTTTGTTTCGCATGCAGTTGAAGCTGAATCACGTATGTCACAAGCATTTGAAGCTAAACTATTCGTTTCGCATGGATTCGAAGATAAGCCTTCCACTTCGCATTGATTTCAAGCTAAATCATGTGCTCCGCATGGATTTTAAGCTAACTCGTTTGTTTCGCCTGCATTTGAAGCCATATCACTTATATTTTCAAGCATGTGAAGCTAAATCATTCGTTTCGCATGGATTTGAAGCTAAGCCATCAACTTCGCGTTGACTTGATGCTAAATCATGTTTTTCGTTTGGACTTGAAGCTAACTCGTTTGTTTCGCATGTTGTTGAAGCTAAATCATGTTTATCACAAGTATTTGAAGCTAAACCATTTGATTCCCATGGATTTGATGCTAAGCTTTCAACTTCTCATTGATTTGAATATAAATCATGTGTTTCGCTTGGATTGAAGCTAACTCCTTTGTTTCGCATGCTGTTGAAGCTAAATCAAGTGTATCACAAGTATTGAAGCCAAATCATTTGCTTCGCATGGATTCAAAGATCAGCCTTCTACTTCGCATTGATTAGATGATAAATCATATGTTTCGCATGGATTTGAAGCTAACTCGTTTGTTTCGCATGCAGTTGAAGCTGAATCATGTATATCACAAGTATTTGAAGCTATATCATATGTTTCGCATGGATTCGAAGATAACCCTTCCACTTCGCATTGATTTGAAACTAAATCATGTGTTTCGCATGGATTTGAATCGAACTCGTTTTGTTTCGCTTGCTGTTGAAGCTAAATCATGTATATCACAAGTATTTGAAGTTAAACAATTTGTTTCGCATGATCGATGATAACCCATGTACTTCGCATTGATTTGAAGCTAAATCATGAGTTCGCATGGATTTGAATCGAACTCGTTTGTTTCGCATGCTGTTGAAACTAAATCATGTATATCACAAGTATATGAAGCTAATCCATCTGTTTCGCATGGATTCGAGGATAAGCCCTTCCACTTCGCATTGATTTGAAACTAAATCATGTGTTCGCATTGATTTGAATCGAACTCGTTGTTTCGAATGCTGTTGAAGGTCAATCATGTATATCACAAGTAATTTGAAATTAAACAATTTGTTTCGCATTTATTCGAAGCTAAGCCTTCTACTTCGCATTGATTTGAAGTTAAATCATGTGTTTCGCATGGATTTGATCTAACTCGTTTATTTCGCATGCTGTTGAAGCTAAATCAAGTGTATCACAAGTATTGAAGCCAAACCATTTGCTTCGCATGGATTCGAAGATCAGCCTTCTACTTCGCATTTATTAGATGCTAAATCATGTGTTTCGCATGGATTGAAGCTAACTCGTTTGTTTCGCATTCTGTTGAAGCTAAATCATGCATATCACAAGTATTTGAAGCTAAACAATTTGTTTCGCATGGATTCGAAGATAAGCCTCCTACTTCGCATTGATTTGAAGCTAAATCATGTGTTCGCATGGATTTGAATCGAACTCGTTTGTTTCGCATGCTGTTGAAACTAAATCAAGTGTATCACAAGTATTTGAAGCCAAACCATTTGCTTCGCATGATTCGAAAATCAGCCTTCTACTTCGCATTGATTAGATGCTAAATCATATGTTTCGCATGGATTTGAAGCTAACTCGTTTTTTCGCATGCAGTTGAAGCTAAATCATGTACATCACAAGTATTTGAAGCTAACCATTTATCGCATGCATTCGAAGATAATCCATCTACTTCGCATTAATTTGAAGCTAAATCATGTGTTTCGCTCGGATTGATGATAACTCGTTTGTTTCGCATGCTGTTGAAGCTGAATCATGTATATCACAAGTATTTGTAGCTATATCATATGTTTCGCATGGATTCGAGATAACCCTTCTAGTTCGCATTGATTTGAAGTTAAATCATGTGTTTCGTATGGATTTGAATCTAACTCGTTTATTTCGCATGCTGTTGAAGCTAAATCATGTATATCACAAGTATTTGAAGCTAAACCATTTGTTGCGCATGGATTCGAAGATCTGCCTTCTACTTCGCATTGATTTACGGCTAAATCATGTGTTCCGCATGGATTTTAAGCTAACTCGTTTTTTTCGCATGCAGTTGAAGCTAAATCATGTATATCACAAGTATTTGAAGCTAAACCATTTGTTTCGCATGGATTCGAAGATAACCCTTCTACTTCGCATTGATTTGAAGTTAAATCATGTGTTCGCATGAATTTGAATCTAACTCGTTTATTTCGTATGCTGTTGAAGCTAAATCATGTATATCACAAGTATATGAAGATAATCCATCTGTTTCGCATGGATTCGAGGATAAGCCTTCCACTTCGCATTGATTTGAAATTAAATCATGTGTTTCGCATGGATTTGAATCGAACTCGTTGTTTCGAATGCTGTGAAGCTAAATCATGTATATCACAAGTATTTGAAGTTAAACAATTTGTGTCGCATGGACTCGATGATAACCCATGTACTTCGCATTGACTTGAAGCTAAATCATGTGTTTCGCATGGATTTGAATCGAACTCGTTTGTTTCGCATGCTGTTGAAGCTATATCATGTATATCACAAGTATTTGAAGCTAAACCATTTGTTTCGCATGGATTCGAAGATAAGCCTCCTACTTCGCATTGATTTGAAGCTAAATCGTGTGTTCGCATGGATTTGAAGCTAACTCGTTTGTTTCGCAAGCTGTTGAAGCTAAATCGTGTATATCACAAGTATTTGAAGCTATATCATATGTTCGCATGGATTCGAAGATAACCCTTCTACTTCGCATTGATTTGAAGTTAAATCATGTGTTTCGCATGAATTGAATCTAACTCGTTTATTTCGTATACTGTTAAAGCTAAATCATGTATATCACAAGTATATGAAGCTAATCCATCTGTTTCGCATGGATTCGAGGATAAGCCTTCCACTTCGCATTGATTTGAAACTAAATCATGTGTTTCGCATGGATTTGAATCGAACTCGTTTGTTTCGAATGCTGTTGAAGCTAAATCATGTATATCACAAGTATTTGAAGTTAAACAATTTGTTTCGCATGGATTCGAAGATAACCCTTCTACTTCGCATTGATTGAAGTTAAATCATGTGTTTCGCATGGATTTGAATCTAACTCGTTTATTTCGCATGCTGTTGAAGCTAAATCATGTATATCGCAAGTATATGAAGGTAATCAATTGTTTCGCATGGATTCGAACATAAGCCTTCTACTTCGCATTGATTTGAAGCTAAATCATGTGTTTCGCATGGATTTTGAATCTAACTCGTTTGTTTCGCATGCTATTGAAGCTAAATCATGTATATCGCAAGTATATGAAGCTAATCCAATTGTTTCGCATGGATTCGAACATAAGCCTTCTACTTCGCATTGATTTGAAGTTAATCATGTGTTTCGTATGGATTTGAATCTAACTCGTTTATTTCGCATTGCTGTTGAAGCTAAATCATGTATATCACAAGTATCTGAAGCTAACCATTTGTTACGCATGGATTCGAAGATCTGCCTTCTACTTCGCATTGATTTACGGCTAAATCATGTTTTCCGCATGGATTTTAAGCTAACTCGTTTTTTCGCATGCTGTTGAATCTAAATCATGTATATCACAAGTATTTGAAGCTATATCATATGTTTCGCATGGATTCGAAGATAACCCTTCTACTTCGCATTGATTTGAAGTTAAATCATGTGTTTCGCATGAATTTGAATCTAACTTGTTTATTTCATATGCTGTTGAAGCTAAATCATGTATATCACAAGTATTTGAAGCTATATCATATGTTCGCATGGATTCGAAGATAACCCTTCTAATTCGCATTGCGTTGAAGCTAAATCATGTGTTTCGCATGGATTTGAAGCTAACTCGTTTGTTTCGCATGCTGTTGAAGCTAAGTCATGTATATCATAAGTATTTGAAGCTAAACCATTTGATTCGCTTGGATTCGAAGATAAGCACCTACTTCGCATTGATTTGAAGCTAAATCATGTGTTCACATGGATTTGAAGCTATCTCGTTTGTTTCGCATGCTGTTGAAGCTAAATCAAGTGTATCACAAGTATTCGAGCCATACCATTTGCTTCGCATGGATTCGAAGGTCAGCCCTTCTACTTCGCATTTATTAGATGCTAAATCATGTGCTTCGCATGGGTTTGAGGCTAACTCGTTTGTTTCGCCTGCATTTGAAGCTATATCACTTATATTCACAAGTATGTGAAGCTAAATCATTCGTTTCGCATGGATTTGAAGGTAAGCCATCACTTCGCGTTTGAATTGATGCTAAATCATGTTTTTCGTTTGGACTTGAAGCTAACTCGTTTGTTTCGCATGCAGTTGAAGCTGAATCACGTATGTCACAAGCATTTGAAGCTAAACTATTCGTTTCGCATGGATTCGAAGATAAGCCTTCCACTTCGCATTGATTTCAAGCTAAATCATGTGCTCCGCATGGATTTTAAGCTAACTCGTTTGTTTCGCCTGCATTTGAAGCCATATCACTTATATTTTCAAGCATGTGAAGCTAAATCATTCGTTTCGCATGATTTGAAGCTAAGCCATCAACTTCGCGGTTGACTTGATGCTAAATCATGTTTTTCGTTTGGACTTGAAGCTAACTCGTTTGTTTCGCATGTTGTTGAAGCTAAATCATGTTTATCACAAGTATTTGAAGCTAAACCATTGATTCCCATGGATTTGATGCTAAGCTTTCAACTCTCATTGATATTGAATATAAATCATGTGTTTCGCTTGATTTGAAGCTAACTCCTTTGTTTCGCATGCTGTTGAAGCTAAATCAAGTGTATCACAAGTATTTGAAGCCAAATCATTTGCTTCGCATGGATTCAAAGATCAGCCTTCTACTTCGCATTGATTAGATGATAAATCATATGTTTCGCATGGATTTGAAGCTAACTCGTTTGTTTCGCATGCAGTGAAGCTGAATCATGTATATCACAAGTATTTGAAGCTATATCATATGTTTCGCATGGATTCGAAGATAACCTTCACTTCGCATTGATTTTGAAACTAAATCATGTGTTTCGCATGGATTTGAATCGAACTCGTTTGTTTCGCTTGCTGTTGAAGCTAAATCATGTATATCACAAGTATTTGA